>NC_051222.1:39570675-39720675 GCF_015220715.1 Pygocentrus nattereri | reverse complement strand
GGAGAGTATTGTGCTGACACCAGTCCACAAAGCTGTCCACTAGGCTTCCTCACAATAACAGTGTCATTCAAGAGCTTCTGTAGGTGGATGTACTGGAGCCTGTCAGTCAGGTAGTTGATGATCCAGCACACCAGGGCAGTGTCCACCTGTGCCGCACTCTATGTGTCCCTCTGCAGGAGTAGCAAGATGGCATTGAAGGCAATCAAAGAACATGATTCTCACGGTGCTTCCCAACATCTCCAGGTGTGAGTAAGTTCTGTGCAGCAGGTACATCACAGCATCCTCAACCACCACATGCAGCCGACAGGCAAACTGTAAGGGGTCCAATCCCACGCCCATCTATCCCGAGGTGACCAAAGACAAGCCTCTCCAGTGACTGATGTACCATCAGTGGTACAGATTTGTGGTTGTAGGTTGCATATGTACTGCAGGACCCCACTCAGCTGGTCTGTGTAGGCCTCTAGTACTTTAGCACTGGCACCACCAGGGCTCTCCACTTCTCCTGCCCTCAGTCATTGTACCTCTCTTCTCACGTGATGTGATGCAGAGGAAGACACAAAGGGAGGGCAAGATGCGGTCCCAGGTGATGTATTTGTGAATGACCCACTACTGATATTACTGAAGAAAGTGTTCAGCTCATTTGTCCTCATCCAGCTCTCCTCAGTCTGCTGACTGCAAGGCAGTTTATAAAGAAACACATTCCTTATTCCATCCCACCAAGCTTTCACCTCAACCCTCTGTTTTCCTCCCTACACTCCCTAATTCTCTTCTTCAGCTCCCTCTGCATGCTTCTCATACCATCCCTATCACCAGTCCTGAACTCCCTCTGCTTTTTGTTCAGCAGGGCCTTCAGAGTGCTAGTGACCCAGGGTTAAATGGCACAGCATTGTCCACAAACACGCTTATGTAGTCCATTACACAGCGAGCATCAATGTCCTTAGCATGGGGTTCACAAAGAATGTCCCAGTCAAGTGTTTCAAAGCAGCTTTTTAGGACATACATAATCTCCACTGACCACTTCCCGACTGGCTTAATCACATCAGGTTTCCTTAGTACAAGAGATTTATACTGAGGCTGCAGATTGTGGTCTGGCTTTCCCAGTGCAATAGAGCTACTGTATACACTCACCAGTTGTTCAATTGTTCAAATGCTTGTTAACACAAATAGCTAATCAGCCAATCACATGGCTGCAACTCAATGCATTTAGACATATAGAGGTGGTCAAGACGACTTGCTGAAGTGCAGACCGAGCATCAGAACGGGGAAGAAAGGGGATTTAAGGGGCTTTGAACGTGGTGTGGTTGTTGGTGCCAGACGGGCCGGTCTGAGTATTTCAGAAACTGTTGATCTACTGGGATTTTCACGCTCAACCATCTCTAGGGTTTACAGAGAACGGTCTGAAAAAGAGGAAATGTCCAGTGAGCGGTCAGTTGTGTGGACGAAAATGCCTTGTTGATGTGAGAGGTCAGAGGAGAATGGGCAGACTGGTTCCAGATGATAGAAAGGCAACAGGAACTCAAATAACCAACCAGAATCTCTGAGGAACGTTTCCAACACCTTGTTGAAAGCCTGCCACGAAGAATTAAGACCGTTCTGAAGGCAAAAGGGGGCCAAACCTTTTACTAGGTGTACCTAATAAAGTGGCCAGTGAGTGTACGCCTCTATGACATTGGCATATAGCAAGTCTAGTGTCCCATGTTGCAGGAAACATTGACATGGCGAAAGTCCTCAGTAGTCCTCCTGTTCTCCCTTCAATTAGCTTTAGGAATCGGTTTGTGCAGCCAGCTCTCAGTGAAACACATAAACCTACATTCCCAGAATTCCCACTCACTCCAAGCTGACACTGTCCATTGCCTAGAATCATTGATGGATCACAGGTTTGTACCTCCTCTGCTTTACTCTGGGATGGTTTGCGAGACCTCAGATGCCCTAGGATTTCCTGCAGGATGATCCCGGGTGTGAACAAAGCTGTGCATTGCCGGTGTGTACTTGTGACGGTCAGACAGATTGGCAGACGCTCGCAGATAAAGTGCGATGACTTTAATCTTCCACTCAGTCCAAAGGGTAAAACACCACTCACAGTATAATATCCAGTCCAGTAATTGATAACATGAAACCATCCGAAAAAGGGCAACAGTATCCAAGGGGCAAAAACACAAATCATACATGGGAAAACACGTCCAAGGTTCGATACACAAAATATACAGAATAGCAGAATCAGGGAACGCTCAGTGATTGTCTAAACAATACTTCACGAAGTTCTCAACCTGAGTCCCTGCTTAAATATTGGCAAATCCAACAAATCCAGATGCAGCATTAAAGTGATTGTGGTGTAATAGAACTTCTGGGAAGTTATCTCAAGTTCTTCGAGGCAGAAATGAGTAGATGACTCCAGAACAGAATTTGTTTCCAATCTTTATTCTGTGTTTCACAATCTGCTTCTGTGAGAAAGTGCTTGATGACTGAATCAGATTTAGAGTCATATTCTGAGCCCAGTCATTTGAGCATGGTGTGTCTATCATAAGCCCCACCCTTTTCATGCACACTTCAGTCTGATAGGCTGCAGCCAGATGCCTAGTTTTGATCATTGACGGTGTTCTCAGTTTAGGACGATAAATCAGATGAACTGAGGGGAGCGATGGAAGAGTATTTTCATAAATGTATTGATTGAACTTTATTATTGTTTTCATAATTATTTTATTTTTACATTTTATTCTTCTTGATCAGTTTCTGTTTAAATGTATGTCTTTGGGATTTTTCATTCATTCTTATTCATATCCAGCAATTTGATCATTTTTTGTTATGAATAATTTTGATAGACGCTTTGCTAGTCTGATGAATTCTAAAGACTTTGAGCAGTGGAGTGAAAGAAAACCAACAGCGCTCATGATGACATATTGGTGTCTAACGGTGCTTTTGTGTTTCATATTTTAATTAGCAGACCGCTGTTCTATACTCACTGTTTCCAATGACTCCCTGCTGGTGGAGTACGGAGAACCTGTTAAAGTGAACTGCTCCATACCATCCGAACCTTCATCAGTGTACAAGCTGGGCTGGGAGTCTCAGATTCTTCCTGTCCAAACTGACAGTGAGACCAGTTTGGTGTGGACATCGCCCAATCTGACAGAGTGGGAGGTGAACGGAAGAGAGATGTTCTGTTACCTGTCAGTGCCGAATACAGAACAATGTAAACGGAAGGTCCATCTGACGCTTTACAGTGAGTACAGTGATCCCACCTGCTCAGCTTCCTCAGTACTGCAGCGCTAAAAAGCTGAAAGCTGCTTTTCCACTTTCCACTCACTGCCTTACACAGATCCACTCTCTGATCCCAGAGTTTACTGTGGATTTACACTCCGACCACAGAAATGATCACTGGGATACGATTCTAACAGGAGTCACTGCTTTTCATTCATCTGGTTCTCATTTGTTAGAGCGAGAGGCTTTTAACAGTCATTGGCTCTCATTAGTTAGTATGAATATTCCTGTCCACTGATGGTCAGTTCTTTCCTGTTTCTATGTTCTAGGTAAGGCTGGATTTCCCAGCCTGCTAACACTAGATTGCCTAATCAACTAGCGTTAGTTTGCCTAGCCTAACTAGTCAATGTCATTTTCACTGTTGTTTATTAATTCATATGTCAATCAGAGCAGTACGGGTTCCCCTTTTGAGTCTTGGCTCCTTTCAAAGTTTCTTCCTCTTTATCTGAGGGAGATTTTCTTTCCACAATTGCTGTCAACAGCAATTGTTGCAAGCTTTCATCTGGATTCTGTGTAAAGCTGCTTTGATCTAGACTCTGTGTAAAGCTGCTTTGATCTGGATTCTGTGTAAAGCTGCATTGTGAAAATGCTTGTTGTACAAAGTGCTTCTTAAATACATTTTAATTTCTCTCTCTTCAGAGCGTCCAGACAGTGTGAATATCAGCTCTGAGTCCAGCGTGTGGTCAGAAGGTCAGATGATGAAGCTGAAGTGTGAGATTGAGAATGTGGGTCCATTACAGAACCTTACTGTGCAGTGGACCAGAGTGGACCAGAACAACATCACAACAGTGACTGAAATGCCGTATGGAAGTTTCAGCACTTCTGGAGAGGAGAGGAAGAACGGGAATGTGACGTCCACACTGACTGTCTCGGCCAGCCGTGATGAAGATGATGTGCAGTATCAGTGTGCAGCTCTACTGAGGTTGGATCAGCTCCAACAACCGCAAGTGGGATCATCAGAACCTCTGAACATCACAGTGCGCTGTGAGTTTATTACACCTATGAACAGAATTGTGTAGCAGTGCCGTCGTCCAGATACTTACCTTCACAAATACAGTCGTCATGGAAACATAGCCAGTTAGTTAACACAGAATCTGTTATTTGTTAAGTCATCTTGCTAAAATTAGTTCACCTAGTCAGGTACAGTTTGTGTAGCTTGTTTGCTAATGTCATTTGGATACATGAAAAAGTGGCTCAGCCTCATTTTTCCAATGCCTTTCTGTTGGAGGTTTTATTTGAAACCTAATGCAAAAATAAGACGCCCATATTCTCTGTTAGTTTCAAATATCAGCTAGCACAGATACAGGACTCTAATGCTATATCACTGCTATGTGCCATGTCTGTAAACATGACTGAATAATCTGTGATTACATCTGAACCACCGGAATGTCCTGCACCAATTTTTAGTTTAATCTCTATCAAAAAAAAATTACCCATCATCTCTGTACAACGGTTTTCTTTGTTTCTCATCAGACAAGCCCATCATAACACAACCTTCCAAAGGTATCCCCAATTCCGTAATTAAGGGCAATAAGCTGGTTCTGAACTGTTCAGCTCATGGTAACCCCAGTCCTCAGTATTCCTGGAGCTCACCTGGAAACAAGAACCTCACAACCTCCTCCATCATCATCAGCAGTGTCCAGTCAGAGGATCAGGGACAATACAGCTGCACTGCCTACAACGATGAAGGCTCTGATTCTATGAATGTTACAGTTAATGTTTTAGGTGAGTGTAAAGTTGTGTAATCTAAATGGGTCCCTGCTAAATTCATGGGAAAATGTGCTGTAATGTACCATATCTCACAGCAGTCATTTAATAACCCGTAAATTGCAAAAAGATTGCTATTTACTACACACAGCATAGCCAGTCTTAATGGCTGAATGAATTAGCTGGGATCAATAAAGTATCTATCTATCTATCTATCTATCTATCTATCTATCTATCTATCTATCTATCTATCTATCTATCTATCTATCTATCTTGTGCAACGTCTAGATCAGTAACTTGGATAGCATTGCATTTAAATCCACTGTTGAAGATCATGTGCAGGATCTGAATCTGCACTTCTTTAAGGAATTCAGCTGCTGGCGGATGAAACCTACTTTCCATAATGCTCTCATTTGACTCATCTCCATATCCGTAATACTGCCTGATCTACTGAATGACGCAAGGAAACAAGTGATAAGCTCTTCTGTTTAACTGTTTAATCTGTCACGATTGGCCCCTCCCAGTCCTCCATGTGCTCGTTTACCTTTTGGTCTTGTCCATGTGCTTCCTTGTTTTGTTTCTTCCCTGTTCTGCTCCCTTGTTTCTAGACTTCACCCTTGATTGTTCTCACCTGTGTTATCCACCTGTGTCTTGCTACCTGTTCCTGTATGTAAGCCCTGTGTTTTCCCCTGTTAGGTTGCTGGTCTTTGCAGTGTGTTGTTTGGTGTTGTATCTTCTGGCCTCCGTTATTTGTCCTAGTCTCTGTTTTTGTGTTTAGTATGTATTTCTTATTTGTTATGTTTGTCCCTCCATCTCTCCATGTTGGCTCTTTGACCCTGGAATGTCTTGACTCTGATTATGGATTTGCCCCTAATAAATCTCACTTCTCTCAGCTCACCATCGCTCCCTGGCGTTACATAGTCAGAGAAGGTTTTGACCAACTGTGTTGCTGCCCAGAGAAAGTCCGTTAGCTTGGTGGCTTTGTTGGAAATGAACTGGACCTTGTTTGGGTGAGGATTGTGTAGGATATAGGTTGGCAACCCAAATGTTAAGAAGAGCCACTTTTTTTAATTAAAAAACAATCCACCTCTTGAGCCAAAGCATTTTTATGTCCCATCTACCTTGTGGCTGTAAATGTGTCTCAGCATGTGATGATGTGCTAGTATATACTAAAAAATTGAAAATAAACAAAAAATGCAGACTCACTCTGCTCAGCTTTAAGCTTCAGCTCAGCTTAAGTGGCTTTTCCCGCATCTCCAGCAGGAAACTTTTTAGGCAGAAGTAGAACAGTTTCTTGTAAAATGTCTCTCAACTTTCGATTTTTTATGAGGCTGAAATCAGCTTGTCATCGGCCGGCTTCTTGTTCGAATTTTCCCATTCCTTAAAGGGCACCTGCATTGCCAGAGTGAAACTGATGCACCATTTTAGGTGGAATGAGACAATTTGCACAAGAAGCTGGAAAACAAGACACTGAGTGCAGCCTCATGAGTTTTTGGTGTTTGACAGTTTTCTGGCTGCAGAATAACCATATCAGGAAATCAGCTAGAGTAATTATAAATACAAATAAGTCCATTCATCTCCAAATTATTGATGTTGATTATTTCAACATAGCTTACCAACTGAACAACTCTAGAAGACCAGAGAAATAAAGTGTGCATTGCACAAGATGTGCACTGAATGCCACGATTGGCCCCTCCCAGTCCTCCCTGTGCTTTTGTTTTGTTTTGGTCTTGTCCATGTGATTCCTTGTTTTGTTTCTTCCTGCCCCCTTGTTTCCAGACCCTGCCTCTAATTGTAACCACATGTGTCTTGTTAACCCTCGTTATTGTTTGTATTTAAGCCCTGTGTTTTCTCCTGGTAGTTTGCTGGTCTTTGTTTGGTTTTTGTATTGTATTGTTTAGCATTGTTCTTCCGGCCTCTGTTGTGTGTTTTTCCTGTGTTCTTTTTCGTCACGTCTGTCCCTCGTTCTCTCCATGAGATCTTGCAGTACAGATATGTAGGGCTTTATCAGGTAGGTTACACTATCAGTAATGAAAGCAAAAACTCGGTTAAAATCTACACTTTATTATGTGAGAGTTTTAACTATGGCTTGTGAAACTTGTGGTATGGTAAACCCAGTCCTTGTCCAACATAAACTAAAAAATAACATGACAATCATAATTGACCTCTTCATTGGTAAACTCATCCAAAATTACTCAAAAAGAATTACACGGATTTGCGAATGACTTCTTTGACTTCTTCAAACTGTTCCTAAAAGACCTGGGAAAGTCGTCCTGTCTGAGTTTATTTACACTCTGTGAACCTCCTGTGATTTTGACAGGTAGTGTCTTAGTGCTGTGTGGTCCAGCTCTTCTTACGGTACGTTTGCATTGGCAAGTTCCACGGTTGCCAAATAGTGAGCCTCTGTGCTCTGGTTTTTTTTTTTTAAACATTAAATTAACCTTTTGCTTCTTGGCTCCTTCTTGTGGCTCTTTTCCAGCAGAACTCTTTTTGTGAAGATCAGTTTCAATCTCCAAGTGGTGCTGACCTGTTGCTGTGTGTAATCTAACGAGACACAACAAGTAGTACAAAATAATTTGCCATTGTCAGCGGATAAAACATTGTGTTCAAACTCATTTGTGTTTTTGCTGCTTTAGACTTCGACATCTTGACTAACCCATTGCTGGCTAATATGCTTGCTATAGGAATGCTAAGAATGCTCGATAGTACATATTAACCACTGAACATGAGGCACTTCAATGCTGTTCATAAATAAACCTTGAATTGAATTTAACTTAATTATGACCTATTTGTGGGTGTTGTCTCTCTCTGCAGAGCATCCGCACACTACGAACTTAAGCTCTGAGTCCAGCATGTGGTCAGAAGGTCAGATGATGAAGCTGAAGTGTGAGATTAAGAATACAGGACCAGTGCAGAACCTTACTGTGCAGTGGACCAGAGTGGACCAGAACAAAAACAGAACAGTGACTGAAATGCCGTATAGACGTTTCAGTATTTCTGAAAAACAGAAAGGGAGCATGGATGTGACATCCACACTGACTGTCTTAGCCAGCCACGATGAAGATGGAGTCCAGTATCAGTGTGCAGCTCTACTGAAGCTGGAGCAGCTCCAACAACCGCAAGTGGGATCATCAGAACCTCTGAACATCACAGTGCGCTGTGAGTTTATTACACCTGTGAACAGAATTGTGTAGCAGTGCCGTCGTCCAGATACTTACCTTCACAAATACAGTCGTCATGGAAACATAGCCAGTTAGTTAACACAGAATCTGTTATTTGTTAAGTCATCTTGCTAAAATTAGTTCACCTAGTCAGGTACAGTTTGTGTAGCTTGTTTGCTAATGTCATTTGGATACATGAAAAAGTGGCTCAGCCTCATTTTTCCAATGCCTTTCTGTTGGAGGTTTTATTTGGAACCTAATGCAAAAATAAGACGCCCATATTCTCTGTTAGTTTCAAATATCAGCTAGCACAGATACAGGACTCTAATGCTATATCACTGCTATGTGCCATGTCTGTAAACATGACTGAATAATCTGTGATTACATCTGAACCACCGGAATGTCCTGCACCAATTTTTAGTTTAATCTCTATCAAAAAAAAATTACCCATCATCTCTGTACAACGGTTTTCTTTGTTTCTCATCAGACAAGCCCATCATAACACAACCTTCCAAAGGTATCCCCAATTCCGTAATTAAGGGCAATAAGCTGGTTCTGAACTGTTCAGCTCATGGTAACCCCAGTCCTCAGTATTCCTGGAGCTCACCTGGAAACAAGAACCTCACAACCTCCTCCATCATCATCAGCAGTGTCCAGTCAGAGGATCAGGGTCAATACAGCTGCACTGCCTACAACGATGAAGGCTCTGATTCTATGAATGTTACAGTTAATGTTTTAGGTGAGTGTAAAGATGTGTAATCTAAATGGGTCCCTGCTAAATTCATGGGAAAATGTGCTGTAATGTACCATATCTCACAGCAGTCATTTAATAACCCGTAAATTGCAAAAAGATTGCTATTTACTACACACAGCATAGCCAGTCTTAATGGCTGAATGAAGCCTTGAACATTCAGCAGAGCTGCTAGGCTTCACACTGTGTCTCAAAGACAAAACACTTGTTCGTTTTCACACTGACTCTCTGCATCCACAGGATTGGTCAGGATTGACTGGCAGTGCCGTGCTAGTTTTGCAAGATATGAGAGTCTCAACTCAAAGATTTTGTCCAAACAGTTAACACTGGAAATGTGTTGCTAAATTTCCTTTGGGATCAATAAAGTATCTATCTATCTATCTATCTATCTATCTATCTATCTATCTATCTTGTGCAACGTGTAGATCAGTAACTTGGATGGCATTGCATTTAAATCCACTGTTGAAGATCATGTGCAGGATCTGAATCTGCACTTCTTTAAGGAATTCAGCTGCTGGCGGATGAAACCTACTTTCCATAATGCTCTCATTTGACTCATCTCCATATCCGTAATACTGCCTGATCTACTGAATGACGCAAGGAAACAAGTGATAAGCTCTTCTGTTTAACTGTTTAATCTGTCACGATTGGCCCCTCCCAGTCCTCCATGTGCTCGTTTACCTTTTGGTCTTGTCCATGTGCTTCCTTGTTTTGTTTCTTCCCTGTTCTGCTCCCTTGTTTCTAGACTTCACCCTTGATTGTTCTCACCTGTGTTATCCACCTGTGTCTTGCTACCTGTTCCTGTATGTAAGCCCTGTGTTTTCCCCTGTTAGGTTGCTGGTCTTTGCAGTGTGTTGTTTGGTGTTGTATCTTCTGGCCTCCGTTATTTGTCCTAGTCTCTGTTTTTGTGTTTAGTATGTATTTCTTATTTGTTATGTTTGTCCCTCCATCTCTCCATGTTGGCTCTTTGACCCTGGAATGTCTTGACTCTGATTATGGATTTGCCCCTAATAAATCTCACTTCTCTCAGCTCACCATCGCTCCCTGGCGTTACATAGTCAGAGAAGGTTTTGACCAACTGTGTTGCTGCCCAGAGAAAGTCCGTTAGCTTGGTGGCTTTGTTGGAAATGAACTGGACCTTGTTTGGGTGAGGATTGTGTAGGATATAGGTTGGCAACCCAAATGTTAAGAAGAGCCACTTTTTTTAATTAAAAAACAATCCACCTCTTGAGCCACAGCATTTTTATGTCCCATCTACTTTGTGGCTGTAAATGTGTCTCAGCATGTGATGATGTGCTAGTATATACTAAAAAATTGAAAATAAACAAAAAATGCAGACTCACTCTGCTCAGCTTTAAGCTTCAGCTCAGCTTAAGTGGCTTTTCCCGCATCTCCAGCAGGAAACTTTTTAGGCAGAAGTAGAACAGTTTCTTGTAAAATGTCTCTCAACTTTCGATTTTTTATGAGGCTGAAATCAGCTCGTCATCGGCCGGCTTCTTGTTTGAATTTTCCCATTCCTTAAAGGGCACCTGCATTGCCAGAGTGAAACTGATGCACCATTTTAGGTGGAATGAGACAATTTGCACAAGAAGCTGGAAAACGAGACACTGAGTGCAGCCTCATGAGTTTTTGGTGTTTGACAGTTTTCTGGCTGCAGAATAACCATATCAGGGAACCAGCTGGAGTAATTATAAATACAAATAAGTCCATTCATCTCCAAATTATTGATGTTGATTATTTCAACATAGCTTACCAACTGAACAACTCTAGAAGACCAGAGAAATAAAGTGTGCATTGCACAAGATGTGCACTGAATGCCACGATTGGCCCCTCCCAGTCCTCCCTGTGCTTTTGTTTTGTTTTGGTCTTGTCCATGTGATTCCTTGTTTTGTTTCTTCCCAGTCCTGCCCCCTTGTTTCCAGACCCTGCCTCTAATTGTAACCACATGTGTCTTGTTAACCCTCGATATTGTTTGTATTTAAGCCCTGTGTTTTCTCCTGGTAGTTTGCTGGTCTTTGTTTGGTTTTTGTATTGTATTGTTTAGCATCGTTCTTCCGTCCTCTGTTGTGTGTTTTTCCTGTGTTCTTTTTCGTCACGTCTGTCCCTCGTTCTCTCCATGAGATCTTGCAGTACAGATATGTAGGGCTTTATCAGGTAGGTTACACTATCAGTAATGAAAGCAAAAACTTGGTTAAAATCTACACTTTATTATGTGAGAGTTTTAACTATGGCTTGTGAAACTTGTGGTATGGTAAACCCAGTCCTTGTCCAACATAAACTAAAAAATAACATGACAATCATAATTGACCTCTTCATTGGTAAACTCATCCAAAATTACTCAAAAAGAATTACACGGATTTGCGAATGACTTCTTTGACTTCTTCAAACTGTTCCTAAAAGACCTGGGAAAGTCGTCCTGTCTGAGTTTATTTACACTCTGTGAACCTCCTGTGATTTTGACAGGTAGTGTCTTAGTGCTGTGTGGTCCAGCTCTTCTTACGGTACGTTTGCATTGGCAAGTTCCACGGTTGCCTAATAGTGAGCCTCTGTGCTCTGTTGTTTTTTTTTTTTAAACATTAAATTAACCTTTTGCTTCTTGGCTCCTTCTTGTGGCTCTTTTCCAGCAGGACTCTTTTTGTGAAGATCAGTTTCAATCTCCAAGTGGTGCTGACCTGTTGCTGTGTGTAATCTAACGAGACACAACAAGTAGTACAAAATAATTTGCCATTGTCAGCGGATAAAACATTGTGTTCAAACTCATTTGTGTTTTTGCTGCTTTAGACTTCGACATCTTGACTAATCCATTGCTGGCTAATATGCTTGCTATAGGAATGCTAAGAATGCTCGATAGTACATATTAACCACTGAACATGAGGCACTTCACTGCTGTTCATAAATAAACCTTGAATTGAATTTAACTTAATTATGACCTCTTTGTGGGTGTTGTCTCTCTCCGCAGAGCATCCACACACTACGAAGTTAAGCTCTGAGTCCAGCGTGTGGTCAGAAGGTCAGATGATGAAGCTGAAGTGTGAGATTAAGAATACAGGACCAGTGCAGAACCTTACTGTGCAGTGGACCAGAGTGGACCAGAACAAAAACAGAACAGTGACTGAAATGCCGTATAGACGTTTCAGTATTTCTGAAAAACAGAAAGGGAGCATGGATGTGACATCCACACTGACTGTCTCAGCCAGCCGCGATGAAGATGGAGTCCAGTATCAGTGTGCAGCTCTACTGAAGCTGGAGCAGCTCCAACAACCGCAAGTGGGATCATCAGAACCTCTGAACATCACAGTGCGCTGTGAGTTTATAACACCTGTGAACAGAACTGTGTAGCAGTGCAGTCGTCCAGATACTTACCTTCACAAATGCAGTCCTGGCTGTTGTCATGGAGACATGCCGAGGGTTTAGCCAGTTAGCTAACCTCAGCTAGTATTCTTTAAATCAGAATTGGTTTAATTATCTCCGTTGAGGATTGTGTGGACACCATGTTTAGTGTTGATAAAATGTTTTGCTGGGTTAATCTGTTGAATAATGGAATTTGTAAAATATGTAAGCCCCATCCACTAGGCCCACCAAACCCCTCCTTTCAATGGTCCCAAAATAGTTAAACATAAGCTCCAACACCACCTAGAGGTTGTAGATAGTTAACCAATCCCATTAGTTCCCACTCGGGTTTGGTAAGAGAATCTGGTGGATTACCAGAGGTGAATTACAAAAATGATGACTTTATTTCACACAATTTTATTTATTAGAAAATCTCAAAACTCATAAAATTTACAACACACAGTAGAAGCAGGCCAAAACCAGAATTGACTGTTACAGCATGACACCTTGAAGGATCAATGGCCATATAACTGGAAAATATGGGTAATCAGCAGTACAACCATAGAATAAAATAAAAAACGATTTACAAGGATTAAGGGCTCAAAGCAAACAAAACACTCAGAAACAAAATATAAATAAAATAAATAAATCAGTACATAAATAAACACTACACTTCAAAAGAGAACCTTAAAAGCTTGTTCCTCAGCTAAATTTAATTACTATGGTAACAGTAAACTACTGCTTTCCACTTCCTACCAGGCCTTTCCTTTCCAGGGAAGGAAAGAACAGTGATTCATTTTCACTGGCCAGGGATACCACTCCTGTATCCTCTAAAAAGTTCTGACATGTCTGCCTTAAGGAGGGCTCCACTCCCCCCTCGTTACCACTAGTTTCATACACAGGACTGCAGTTACAGGATACTGGCACACGCTGTAATTAATAAGCGTATGCTTTAAGACCAGCCAAACAAGCATTAGGGTGACTTTATGTTGTAACCATGGTCACAAAATAAGCAAACAAACAGCAAACACCTGTATCTGGGCGTCCCCATGCACACATCAGCTTACTCCTACAGCTCTGTTATCAGCATTTACTCCAAACCGCCTGAATCAAGTATTAAAACACTGTTTAAGAGATCCTGGCACTGCCTGCACATGTCCCTGGCAGTGAAGCAGGTTGGTTAGTGTAGTGGGTAACACCTCTGCCTTCTACGCTGTAGACTGGGGTTCAATCCCCACCTGGGTAACCTCCCTACACTATACCAATAAGAGTCCTTGGGCAAGACTCCTAACACCACCTTCAGCTACCTGTGTAAAATGATCAAACTCTAAGTGACACTGGATATGAGCATCTGTCAAAATGCCATAAATGTACATGTAAAATGAACCAAACGATAACTGAGCTAGATCTCAAGAGACTTAAAACAGCGACAGCGCGCTCCTGACAGTGAACCAAATGATAGAGGCAACTCTCACGAGACTTAACACAAAGCCTGCACACACAGAGTTTTTGAAACACATTACCTCCCTCTGCTGGGACGCGTTAGAAGTGCACCCCTGTTTGCTTTACCATAATACCCTTACTACGGACTACATATATAATGTACAAACCCAATTCCACAGAACTAGAGACTGCAGTTTATTATAGAAAGCAGGGAGTTTACGTGCCTTTTTAGGTATTTGTGAATTCAGAACCATTAGCCAACTGTGTTTGCACACTGGAATTATACCTCCTTATTTAACCAATCCATGCAGTGAAACATTAGGGGGCAGTGAGAACACTTGCCTGAAGCAGTGGGCAGCCCTATCCACAGCACCCAGGCAGCAATTGGGGGTTAGGTGTCTTGCTCAAGGGTACTTGAGTTAAGGATCGTCAGCTGAGGGGATCGAACCAGCAACCCTCCGGTCACAGGGCTGGTTCCCAAACCTCCAGCCCATGACTGCCCACTGTGTAGTGTAATAAGACCTTCACCTTCTACAGTGCAGCCTGGGGTTTAATCCCCTGCCTGGGCAAGCACCCTACACTATCCCAATAAGAGTCCTTGGGCAAGACTCCTAACACTGCCTTCACTGATGTGTAAATGATCAATGATCAAACTGTGAGTCGCTTGGCATAAGATTTCAGGCGACATGTTTCAGTCAGTTTGTCCAGTCAGGCAAATTCAGGAGTCTACTACTACATTGTTGTTACATCTGTCAACCTGCCTGAAAGATACATGATTGCACCTGAACTGTTGGAGTTTCCTGCACCAGTTTTTAACTTGATCTCTATCAAAGAATAAGCCCTAATCTCTGTTAAACAGTGTTCTCTCTGTTTCTCATCAGACAAGCCCACCATCACACAACCTTCCAGTGGTACCATATCGCTAACTCAGGGTGATCAGCTGGTTCTGAACTGTTCAGCTCATGGTAACCCCAGTCCTCAGTATTCCTGGAACTCGCCTGGAAACAAGAATCTCACAATCTCCTCCATCTTCATCAGCAGTGTCCAGTCAGAGGATCAGGGTCAGTACATCTGCACTGCCTACAACGATGAAGGTTCTGATTCACTGACTGTGGTGGTTAACGTTGCAGGTGAGTGTGAAGATCATGTAAAGTCTGTATGTGTAGATCTGATCTGAGAAAGTGAAGCTGATGTTCTGTTCCTTCATGTCTTCATCAGTGGAATACAAGCTGATCATCATCATCATTGCTGTCTGTGCTGTGGTTGGCGTGGTGTTGATAATTGGATTTTGGTATTACCGACACACCCAGAACAAATGGAGGAACCTGGCATCACATAGAAACAATGATAATATAGCCCTCAGCGATGATATTGCTGGTCAAAGCTAATTAGGTTGTAAAGAGCAAGGAGATGCAATTTGCCACCATGCTAACATTAGTTAGCTTGATTACACGTCTGAAAAATAAACTTGTGTCCATAATTTCTCATTAAGCGTGGTTGGTGTAGTGTAGTGGTTAACACCTCTGCCTTCTACACTGTAGACTGGGGTTCAATCCCCACCTGGGATGCACCCTACACTATACCAATAAGAGTCCTTGGGCAAGACTCCTAACACCACCTTGGCCTACCTGTGTAAAATGATCAAATTGTAAGTCGCTCTGGATAAGAGCGTCAGCCAAATGCCATTAATGTAAATGTAAATGATATGGACCAGAGCCAGCTGTAGCTAATGCTAACCTACTCACAGCCTCAGACGCTCCACCTACAGGCGTTCTGATAGATGCTGTAGGCTAAGACAGGCTCGTCTACCAGTAAAGACTCGCTGTGGCTGTTCAAACATTCGTGTGTATACACTGGTGTACTGGTTTATTGTCCACTGGGAAACAACGCTTGTCAAGTTAAATAGCAGCATTTCTCTGGGGCTACAGGGCTGAAGTGAACCACTGGGCTGGCTCACATACCAATCAAACGTTCTCTAAGACAGTAGGCTGTTCTCGTCCACGGAGACTGAGGAAGCGAGAAGTCCTTCTGACTACTAGCTTTAATTCTAACCCTGACTCTGCTGTGTCTAATGCTAACCCTGACTCTACTGTATGTAATGCTAACCCTGACACTTCTGTGTCTAATGCTAACCCTGACTCTACTGTATCTAATGCTAACCCTGACTCTACTGTATCTAATGCTAACCCTGACTCTACTGTGTCTAATGCTGTTCCTGACTCTACTGTGTCTAATGATAACCCTGACTCTACTGTATCTAATGCTGACCCTGACTCTACTGTGTCTAATGCTGTTCCTGACTCTACTGTGTCTAATGATAACCCTGACTCTACTGTATCTAATGCTGACCCTGACTCTACTGATAGTAACATTAACCTTAACTCTACTGTATCTAATGCTGACACTGACTTTACTGTATCAAATTCTGACCCTGACTCTACTGTGTCAAATGATAACCCTGACTCTACTGTGTCGAATGCTGTTCCTGACTCTACTGTGTCTAATGATAACGTTGACTCTACTGTGTCTAATGCTGACCCTGACTCTACTGTGTCTAATGATAACTCTGACTCTACTGTGTCAAATGCTGACCCTGACTCTACTGTATTTAATGCTGACCCTGACTCCGTGTCTGATGCTAACCCTGACTCTATTGTATCTAATGCTCACTCTACTGTATCTAACCCTGACTCTAATGTGTCTAATGCTAACCCTGACTCTACTGTATCTAATGCTAACCCTGACTCTACTGTATCTAATGCTGACTCTACTGTATCTAACCCTGACTGTACTGTGTCTAATGCTAACCCTGACTCTGATGTATCTAATGCTAACGCTGACTCTACTGTATCTAATGCTGACCCTGACTCTACTCTGTCTAATGATAACCCTGACTCTACTGTATCTAATGCTGACCCTGACTCTACTGATAGCAACATTAACCTTAACACTACTGTATCTAATGCTGACCCTGACTCTACTGTATCTAATGCTGACCCTGACTCTACTGATAGTAACATTAACCTTAACTCTACTGTATCTAATGCTGACACTGACTTTACTGTATCTAATGCTGACCCTGACTCTAATGTGTCTAATGATAATCCTGACTCTACTGTATCTAATGCTGACCCTGTCTCTACTGTGTCTAATGCTGACCCTGACTCTACTGTATTTAATGCTGACCCTGACTCCGTGTCTAATGCTAACCCTGACTCTACTGTATCTAATGCTGACTCTACTGTATCTAACCCTGACTCTAATGTGTCTAATGCTAACCCTGACTCTACTGTATCTAATGCTAACCCTGACTCTACTGCATCTAATGCTAACCCTGACTCTACTCTATCTAATGCTGATCCTGACTCTATTGTATCTAATGCTGACCCTGACTCTTTTGTATCTTAACTCTAACCCTGACTCTACTGTATGTAATGCTAACCCTGACTCTGCTGTATCTAATGCTAATGCTGACTCTACTGTATCTAATGCTAACCCTGACTCTACTGTATCTAATGCTAACTCTGAGTCTACTGTGTCTAATGCTGACCCTGATTAATTGTATTGGGTCACCACAGTGAAGAGGAGTACGGTGTGGAGTCCCAGAATGCAGTGCACCTCTCACAGTGTGTATTTTTCAATGTAAAAGCTTAGAGCGCATTAATTATTATGAAATATTATAATAATTTTACATTTTTTCAATGAAAACCTCAGGACAGCTGTAATAGAACACATAAACCTGTTTTGTTTTGTTTTTTTAATTTTCATCCTTTGTTTTACTCAAAAAATGTATGGTGTCCACAACTTTTTAATAAAAGTGATTTTTATGGAAGATGAGTCAGAAAATGAATGCAGATATCACATCGGTGCCAGAAGTGGGATGTGGCCACCAAGCTTAAAGAAATCTTTGGTTAGTGTTGTTGATAACAACTCTGATCTTCTTGCTGTAGACTGAGGTTCTACCTGGACAAGCACCCTGCACAATACCAATACGAGTCTTTGGGCAAGGCTCTTAATGCTACCTTCACCTATCTTTGTAAATTTAAACTGTATGTTGTTCTAGATATGAGCACCTGCAAAATGCTGCAGATGTAAGTTGAGAGGCACATCAACAGACTTGAAGCTGGGTGGCAAAGACATAGTCCGGAGTACCGAGTGCTATGTGTGGCCAGTGGCTGCCTCAAACCACCCGCCAGGACCGTTTTCCAAGGTGCTCAAGAGAGCTGCCACACTTAAGCACTTATACGTAAGCTACAAAAGCTTACTTGCCCACTTTGACAATGGTCAAACTGGAGAAACAACTGGAGAACAACCCACAGCATCAGACCCTCCACTGGTGCTACAGGCACGCGAGGAGAGGAAGTTGTTCACATGTGCAAACTCCAGGAACACAGCAGGCCCAGATGGGATTCCTGGAAGGCAGAGGTATTCACCAGTATCTTCAACATGTCTCTGACTGCAACCATTGTTACTGTAACAAAGAAAACAGTCAACAAAAGCCTCAATGACTTCCATCTGGTCACACTGACTCCTGTTGCCATGAAGTGCTTTGAGCGACCGGTCTCCACACCCTCCACACCACCACATATGTTTGAATGCTGTTTATTGATTACAGATTCAACACAATTCCCCCAAAAACTGGCCTCCAAGCTTTTGAACCTGGGCCTCAGTCAGTACCTGTGCACTTTGTACTTTCAATCAATTGCCCTCAGTCAGCCTACTAATACTGAGCACTGGTGCACCTCAGGGCTGTGTACTGAGCCCACTTCTCTACTCTCTCCTCACCTATATGTGCGTTCCTGTTACTAGTACAAATCTCGTCATCGTCAAGTATATGGATGACATCACAGTGATGGGGCTGATCTCAAGTCAGAGAGAGGCGGTACAGCACCTGGCTGTGTGGTGTTCAGACAACAGCCTAGTTCTTAACATCAGCAAGACCAAGGAGCTCATCCTTGAGGAAAGGCAGGGATGGACATGCTCCACATGTCATCAATGGTGATGTTGTAGAAAGATTTCCCAGTTTCAAGTTCCTGGGTGAATCCAGGTCTGTCAACACCACAGCACTGGCAAAGAAGGCACAACAGCGACTCTCCTGTAATAATAATAATAATCTTTATTTGTATAGCACCTTTCATACATACATGCAACTCAAAGTGCTTTACAGAATAAATAAAAAGAAAACAAAGATAAGCAAAACACATTAAAAGAAATAAAGATAGAAGGAAACAAAATAAAATAATGAAATAAACTGAAAAAGATAAAATGAAAGAGATAGAACAGACAAATGTTTCTTAACTAAAAGCAGATCTAAACAGGAAGGTTTTAAGATTACTCTTGAAGCTGTACAGGGATGTAATGCCTCTTAGCTCCTCAGGAAGAGAGTTCCAAAGCTTTGGGCCGTAGTGGCTAAAAGCACCCTCGCCAATCTTTAACCGGGTTTTAGGAATCACCAGTAGATTACTGTTTGAAGACCTGAGAGACCTGACAGGAACATATCTCACCATCATTTCACTGAGGTAAAGAGGAGCAAGACCATGAAGACATTTAAAAACCATCACCAGAACCTTAAAATCTATTCTAAAACTGACAGGTAACCAGTGCAGTGAGTGGAGTGCAGGTGTAATATGATCTCTCTTTCTTCTCCGGGTCAAGACCCTTGCAGCAGCATTCTGAACTCGCTGTAGGTGAGAGATAGAGCTCTTTGGGAGAGCAGATAAAACAGCGTTGCAATAATCTATCCTTGATGTGATAAATGCATGGACAAGTTTTCCACTATCAGCAGGAGAGAGCATATCTCGGACCTTAGCGATGTTTCTAAGGTGAAAATAAGCTGTCTTGCATGTAGTCATGATGTGTGATTTAAAGCTGAGCTCATTATCAAAAGTGACGCCCAAGTTCTTAACACATTGTTTGGCCTTCAGATTCATTTGATTTAAATAAGTCTGAACATCATTCTTTTGTGAATCACTGCCAATAACAAGAACCTCTGTCTTCTCTTTATTTAATTGCAGAAAATTGTCTGACATCCATGTCTGTATATCACCTATGCACTCAAACAGTGAGCTAATTGATTTTAGGGCTTTAGGTTCTAAAGAAATGTAAAGTTGAGTGTCATCTGCATATTGATGATAACTAATACCATGTTTGTTAATGATATGCGGTAATGGAAGCATATATAGGTTGAACAGTAAAGGCCCAAGAATTGATCCTTGGGGGACGCCACAAGTTATTTTTTGACGTGTGGAGGAAGAGGTACCTAATGCAACATAGTAATCGCGCCCAGTTAGATACGATCTAAACCAGTCTAAGACTAAGCCACTAAGGCCTACCCAGCTCTGTAGTCGATCAATAAGTATTTCATGATCAACAGTGTCAAAAGCAGCGCTTAAATCTAGGAGAAAAAGGACTGAGAGTTTGCCTGCATCTTTATTCAATCTCAGGTCATTTACTACCCTAACTAGTGCTGTTTCAGTGCTATGGAGAGCTCTGAAACCAGACTGAAAAGTGTCATTTATTTGGTTTACTTTAACATAATCATTCAACTGGGTTGACACAACTTTTTCAATGATTTTGCTAAGAAAAGGAAGGTTAGATATAGGTCGATAATTATTGAGAAATGTGGGATCAAGATTTCTGTTCTTTAGTAGTGGTTTAACCACTGCAGTTTTAAGAATATTAGGGAATTCTCCCAGTTGCAAGGACTGATTAACAATCATTAGAACTTCATTAGATAATGAGCTCAGAACCTGCTTGAAAAAGCATGTTGGTAGAGGGTCCAGTTCACATGTAGAGGATTTAAGTGATGAAATCACGTCAAATAGTGTTACCATGTCAACTTCCTTGAAGTAAGACATATTACAGTTAGGATGACTAACTGATATCAGGGCTGGTAGTCTATTAGTGCTTGTTGCTATATTCTGCCTTAAATTAGTAATCTTGTCCCTAAAAAATATTGCAAACTCATCACATTTTTCAACTGAAACGGATTCAGGGAAGACATGGGAGGTGGGGTTTACTAGCCGATCTATACTTCTGAACAGGGCAGCTGAGTTATTACTGGTTGAGTCGATTAAGGTAGAGTAATAGTTTTTCCGTGCTGATTTCACTTCACTGTTGTAAGTCTGTAATGTTGTTTTATAGATATCAAAATGTACTACCAATTTTGACCTTCGCCAACGTCTCTCAGCCTGCCTGCAGTCTTGCCTGAGTTTTATAATAGATGTAGTGTCTCTCCAGGGCATCTTAATTCTTCCAGAAATAGTTTTAGTTACTTTTGGTGCCACAACATCAATACAGCTCCTAACTCTGTGTATGAATGTTTCAACTAACTCATTCCCATTTTCTGAGAGGGGAGGGAGGGACTGTATCATGTCTGTACACCAAAATAAACTTCACTGACCAATGGCAGTTGGTCTTTCTCACTAACCATTAACTGCATTTCAACTACACAATATGTACCTGTGCAATGCATATCGCACATTGCTCACTTGCTATGTATAGTATAGCAGGTATATATATGCATAGTGTAGCATAGAACAGTATACATTCACTGGCCACTTTATTAGGTACACTTTAATTAGCTTTATTAGCTAGTAAAAGGCTGGACCCCCTTTTGCCTTCAGAACTGTCTTAATTCTTCATGCCACACTTTCAACAAGGTGTTGGAAACGTTCCTCAGAGATTCTGGTTGGTTATTTGAGTTCCTGTTGCCTTTCTATCATCTGGAACCAGTCTGCCCATTCTCCTCTGACCTCTCACATCAACAAGGCATTTTCGTCCACACAACTGACCGCTCACTGGATATTTCCTCTTTTTCGGACCGTTCTCTGTAAACCCTAGAGATGGTTGAGCGTGAAAATCCCAGTAGATCAGCGGTTTCTGAAATACTCAGACCAGCCCGTCTGGCACCAACAACCACACCACGTTCAAAGCCCCTTAAATCCCCTTTCTTCCCCATTCTGATGCTCGTTCTGCACTTCAGCAAGTTGTCTTGACCACCTCTACATGCTTGAATGCAGTGAGTTGCATCCGTGTGATTGGCTCATTAGCTATTTGTGTTAACAAGTTGACGACTGTTGACCTCTTTAGGGGCAGTCGTGGGCTGGAGGTTAGGGATCTGGCCCTGTGACCGGAAGGTTGCCGGTTCGATCCCCAGGGCCGACAGTCCATGACTGAGGTGTCCTTGAGCAAGACACTTAACCCCCAACTGCTCCCCGGGCGCCGTGGATAGGGCTGCCCACTGCTCCGGGCAAGTGTGCTCACTGCCCCCTAGTGTGTGTGTTCACTAGTGTGTATGTGGTTATTTCACTTCATGGATGGGTTAAATGCAGAGGTGGAATTTCCCCGGTTGTGGGATCAAAAAAGTATCACTTACTTACTTTAGTACTGCAATACTCCAGCCATGGTGCTCCATCCTGAACTACTCTCCTACCCCCACCCCCAATCCAGGTCTTGCACTGGCACACAAGGCTTATATATTTTTTCCACTGTAATTATGTTGAATATCTTTATTTCATATTATTCTGTTTTATTTATATTTTTATTTCTCTCTCTGATTCAGGTAGCTTGTAGACAAGTGCACACTGAACCTGGTGGCACTTGTACTATGACAGTAAAGCTGTTTGTGTTCATTGCAATTTACCTATTTTGAATGTTTACAATCACATAAATATTTGCTGCCCAGGTATTTCGGTTGTACATGCTGTGTATTTGTACATCAGTGCTATGTTTAATGTATGTTCTGGACTCGTTTCTCATTGTTGTGTGATGTACTGATGTTGTGTGTTGCACCACGTGGCCTGAATAGCAACATTTAATTCCAATGTATACAAATTTTATTAAGATGTGAGAATAAAGATCACTCAACTTGATAAATAAGCGCCTCTGAGTGATCCAACCTAACAGTCAAGTTGAATTAGTGATGAGAAACACCAAACCCTGCTGGTCACTAAAGGCATCATAGCTGCGTGTCACATATTATGTACCTAAAGGGCACCCATAGTTCGGAAATGCGCGCATGTACGTAATGAGGCAAGTAAACAATAAAGAAGCAAGGGTGAACTGCATGTATTGTCCCTCGTCCATACTTTACATGGTAAAAGTAAAAGAGCTAGTGACCAAAATGGCACAGTTGCAGCCGCCTTCAGCACTGTGTTTGCGAGGCAATCTAGCCGAAATATGGAGACTGTGGGTGCAAAAGTTGGACCTATTTCTTACCGCAAGTGGCATCACTGAGAAATCTGAAAAAGTGCAATGCGCCACCTTTCCGCATGTCGCAGGAGAAGATGCAGTGAAGGTCTACAACACATTCCAATTCGGAGAGGAAGAAACTGACAAAACAAATGTGCTGAAAAACAAGTTCAAGGATTACTGTGAGCCAAGAAAGAACCTACCCTACATTTGCCATTTGTACTTCACGAGAGCTCAGGGTCCATTTGAAAGCATTGATGCGTACGTCACAGATCTGAAGAATAAGGCAAAAGACTGAATTCGGTGAATTGCATGACTCATTAATTCTGGATTGTTTGTGGTATTAAGGAAGACCAAGTGCAGGTAAGGCTGTTAAGAGAAACAGATCTGACATTGACAAAGGCCATAGATATCTGTCGTGCAAATGACGTGACATCCAGTCAAGTGAAAGTGCTCAATGAAGAAGTTGAAATAAACAAGGTCAAATTTGTCAGAAATACAAAACAGAACAACAGAAACAAAACAAAGACAGTTTGGTTTGAACACAAAAATAAATCCAAACTAGAAGCAATCTGCTCCAGATTGTGGTTATGAACATAAACAGAAACAATGTCCTGCCTATGGCCAAGTATGCAAACCCTCCAACAAAAAGAATCACTTCACCAAAATGTGCAAAACAAAAAATCAGAGCAGTATGATGAGAAAAATGCATACAGTAGAACAAAAGGCGGAGCAGGAAGATTTCTTCATTGGAACGGTTGATATCAAAAGAACAGAAAATCAGAAAACCATTGGCATTGTCACAACAGAAGCCCAATGTGAAAGGAATAATTGGACTGAAAACCTCAAAATAAACAACAAGAACATTGTCTTCAAGTTGGACACTGGTGCTGAATGCAATGTCATCTCAGCAAAGGTCTACAAGTCACTCAGACTTGGAACAAAGCTCAAAAATTCAGCTTGCAAACTGCCCACATATTCTGGCCACCACATGTCACCATTGGGAAAGCTAACACTCACCTGTGAGCACAAAAGCCAAAAACGCAAAATTGAATTTCAGATTGTTGACAGTGAGGTAACAGCGATACTAGGACGTGAGACATGTGATATGTTAGGCATGGTTAAAAGAGTGCATGGAATCACAACTGAAAATGACATTTTGAAAGACTTTCATGATCTGTTCACTGGTCTTGGATGCCTACGCGGGCATCACCACATTCAAGTAGATCCCAAGGTCTCACCAGTGATTCATCCACCAAGAAAAGTCCTGATTGCCCTGAAAGACAAAATCATTGATGAACTACACAAAATGGAGAAAATGGGTGTAATCACCAGACAGCATGAACCGACTGACTGGGTAAACAGCATGATCACAGTGGTGAAACCACACAAGATCAGGATATGTATTGAACCCCAAGACCTTAATAAAGCAATTAAACGAGAACACAACCCACTGCTCACAGTGGAAGAGGTGGTTTCCAGCATGCCAAATGCAAAAATATTCTCTGTGCTACATGCCAATCAAGGATTTTGGCAGATCAAACTTGACAACTAAAGCTCCAACCTCTGTACATTTAACACACCCTTTGGGAGATACAGATTCCTTCGACTTCCTTTTGGGGTGTCCTCAGCCTCCTAGGTATTTCAAAAGTCAATTGCACACATGATTGAAGGCCTGGAAGGTGTTGTCAATGTTATGGACGATATCTTAGTCTGGGGTGAAACAGTCGAGGAACATGACAGGAGACTCATCCAAGTGCTAAAAAGGGCAAGACAGTGGAATTTGAAATTCAACAAAAACAAGTGCAAGATCAGAACATCACAAATCTGGTAAATTGGACATATACTATCTGCAGAAGGTCTTAAGCCAGATCCAGAGAAAGTGGAAGCTGTAACACATATGCCTACACCACAAACAAAGCAAGCACTCATGAGATTCATGGGCACGATCCAGTACCTTTCCAAGTTTATTCCCAACCTGTCAGAATTCAGTGCACCTCTCAGAAAACTGCTTGAGCATGACACTCAGCGGCACTGGGAACAAAGTCAAGCACAAAGCTTTGAAAAGCTGAAATCTCTCCTCACAAACGCTCCCACACTAAAGCTCTATGATGTCAAAGTACCTGTGACACTATCTGTAGATGCGAGCTCAGAAGGCATTAGAGCAGCTGTTCTTCAGGATGGAAAGCCAGTGGCTTATGGATCTCATGCACTTACTGACTCACAACGCAGATACGCACAGATAGAGAAGGAACTGCTTGCTATTGTCTATGGTTGTGAAAAGTTCCACCAGTATGTGTATGGCAAAGAAATTCTGGTTGAAAGTGACCACAAGCCTTTAGAGACCATATTCAAAAAGCCGTTGCACAAGGCCCCACCAAGGTTACAGCGAATGTTGCTCAGGCTTCAAAAATACATTCTCTGTGTCAAATACAAACCAGGCAAAGAAATGCACATTGCAGATACACTGAGTTGCACACATCTGAATGAGCAGACTGAAGACTTGCTAGGCGAAGAACTAGAAGTAAACTGGATCATGCCACAGCTGCCCATATCCGAAGAAAAGCTTACCACATTCCAAAAGGCAACAGCTAATGATCCAGAGATGCAACTTGATCACACCTTGGAGTGGTAAAATGCAAAGAAAGAGCAAGGGACATATTGTACTGGCTTGGTATGTCAGTTCAAATAGAGGACTTTGTGTCACAATGTGCTCTGTGCAATACCAACAGAAACAGCAATCTAAGAGAGCCTCTACTGTCCCATTCATTGCCAGGAAGACCATGGTCCAAGATAGGAACTGACCTGTTCCACTACAATGGAGCAGAGTACCTCCTATGTGTAGATTACTATTCCAAGTTCCCTGAGATCAGCAAACTTTCCAACACAACTGCCCAAGGCGTCTTCATGTCTCTAAGATCAGTGTTTGCCAGGCACAGCATACCAGACGTCGTAGTGTCTGATAATGGTCTGCAATATTCCAGTGCAGAATTCAGCAACTTTGCAAGAGACTGGGAATTCAAACACATAACGTCAAGTCCGGGACATGCACAGTCAAGCGGCCAAGCAGAAAGAACCGTGCAGACCATCAAGAATCTACTCAAGACAGCTGAAGATGGTAAAGTTGATACATACATTACACTGCTGGAATATCGTAACACACCAATAGAGGGCATAGTTTACTCACCAGTGCAGCTACTGATGGGCCGTCGATTGAAATCCAAACTCCCTACCTCTAATGTTCTATTAACACCTGAAAGCAAAGATTCAGGACAAGCTGGAGAGGAGACAACTCATACAGAAGAGCTATTATGAGAAACAGACAAAGAGTATGCCAAGCATATACACTGGAGACAAAATGAGAATTCAGAGAAGGCAACATTGGCAACCTGCTATTGTAATCAGCAAGCATGAACAGCCAAGATCATTCATTGTTCAGATGCCAGATGGAAGAACCTAAAGGAGAAACTGAAAAAACAGACCTCAAACCAGCTGAAAAGGATTTCCCATCAGCCTCACCCAATGTTGTCGTTGATTCTTGTTTCCAGCCACAGGTCAGTGAATCCTATTCACTTGCTGAAGCTGGTATTGCAGAACAATCTGATTTAACTGAGAAACCTTTGAGAGAGGAATACTTCACAAGGTCTGGAAGACAAGTGAAAATGCCAGTGAGATACAAGGACTGAATCTCGGACACACACATACACAGGACACGGCTTAAGTTACCATCCATCAGCTGACTGAATTGAAACTTACTTCCCTATATGCATTGCGGAACTCTTCAGGTTATCATGCAAAGTCCAGCTATTCTTGTATATCGCATGCACAGTTCATGTAGTTAGCAAAGATGGAGACTTCATATCTCACTCTTCCCTTTTTATGTTTGGAGAGTATTATAACTCTGAAATTGTTTGTATTAACGTTGTTGACATTAGGTTTTGCACAGCCCAAAGCATGTACATTTACAAAGTTACATGCATGTTCAAAGCAAAAGCAAAAAAATAAATAAATATTACGTACCTAAAGGGCACCTGTACTTCGGAAACACGCACATGTCCGTAATGAGGCAAGTAAACAATAAAGAAGCAAGGCTGAACTGCATGTGTTGTCCCTCGTCCATACTTTACACTGACATTCAGAGGAGATTCAATCTTCAGCCTGTGTTTGATGTATTATTAGAAAGTGGCCCTCCTGTATCTTGCTGTGTTCGTGTGACGAGTCCCGTCCAAAGGAAGGAGCTCCAGGTTAAATCTGTTTGTGGATAGTAAGAGGTCAGCAGGTTACCATGGCAACTTTTATCGTCATTTATTGTCCCTATTTATGGACCATTTGTATTAAATCATAAAGGGAAAGGGTGGGAAATGAACTAGTGGGTGTGTCCCTGGGATTGTTGTCCACACTCTGTTGGAAATTTGGACCAGTGGTCAGTAGAGGATGGAGCGTGCAGGGGGACGTGTGGTCATCCTGGTGTTCTCAGTGTTTGTTCATATGGCCCAGTCTGGTGAGTGGACTGATATATTCTCTCTGATTTTCGGTACTGTAACCCTGTAACTCTTTACACTGGTTTACTTACTGACTGGTTTATTCTGGGTGAGCATTGTTTGTTTTACAGCGACGCTCTGATCTGTTTAACAACAGGAAAACAAAGGCTATGACGACAGGAAATACTGTTAATGTTACCACTAATGTGGAGGTTTTAGACATAGAGGACGGCTTTTATTTACCTGTATGGAAAAAAATTCAAATGTATTCATCAACTATATTTTTACAATGTATGAAAATAGCAAAAAAACCTATTAGTTATATAAGTATTTCATGTGGTCTACACTGTGCTTTACGTTAACCACGTACATCTGCAATCAGACTCTCACACACAATGTACTTCACATAAACAAGATATCAGATCAGCCATGCATTTCATACCTACAGCCCTCGCTTCTGTCCTGCTAAAGGACCATTAGATCAGACTTAACATGAAGAGACTGGAACACATACTAATTTCTAAAGAAATCAGACAGTGAAGAGCATCAGACAGGATTCTGGAGATGTCCCTACACTTTCAGATGGGGCTGATAAACTCATTTCTAAAGGAATCAGACAGTGAAGAGCATCAGACAGGGTTCTGGAGATGTTCCTCCACTTTCATATGGTGCTGATAAACTCATTTCTAAAGGAATCAGACAGTGAAGAGCATCAGACATGGTTCTGGAGATGTTCCTACACTTTCAGATGGAACTGATAAACATTCAGTTATTTCTGTGTGAATGTAAAATTTCCTCATATAATGTAAATAAATAAATATGGTTTATATGGTGATGTGTTCTGAAATACATTTCACATAGATAAATGTCCAGACTGACACTCAGCAGAACCGGAATGAAGGAGATAGAAAAGATCTTCAGATGTAATCGTGTGTCTCTGGGAACTTCTCACATGCACTGCATTCATATTTAGTTGCTAAATCCTTTTTTGTGTTTAATTTCATTCTGCTTTGTTGGTGAAAACATCTCACTTCTGCTTTGTGGTTGCTCACATATCTGACGTTGGAGCTTTGGTATTTTATTTTAGAGCAAAACAATGTCGAAAAGGACAGCCTTCAGTTCCTGTGCTGGTAGATGTTTGATGTTCTAAGATGTTCCTCTGCAGTTCTATGAGTTACAAAGTTACTCAGCACTCATTTTTTTGTTTGTTTTTCTGTTCTGTTTAGTTTTTTTTTACTCTGAACTTTTGCATTTCTACTCAAGTTGTTTTTGGGAAGGTTCTTTAATGTAAGCCATTACTTTACCTAAGTACAAATATTTTTAATTTCTACCCCCGTCTGGTGTTCAGACAAAGACCACAACTGTCCAGGATGTGGTCTTTTCTGTGGTCCTTTATGGATGTAGAGGTTCCAGGTGGGCTATGAGTGGGTTGGTAAATGGGACAAGCAGTGGGCTACTTGGGTTCCAGGTGGGTTCTTATTTGGTAGATACAAGACATGGAAAGTGGGCTAGTTGGGTTCCAAGTGGGCTATGAGTGGGTTGGTACAGGATATGGAAAGTGGGCTAGTTTGGTTCCATGTAGGCTCTGAGTGGGTATGTACCAAGGTATAAAGTAAACTAGTTAGGGTGCAGGTGGCCTCTGAGGGAAGAGGTACAGAAGATGAAAAGTGGGCTAGTTGAGTTCCAGGTGGGTTTTGATTTGCTAGGTACACAAGATGGTAAGTCGGCTAGTTGTGTTCCAAGGGTTGGTCTGCAAGATGGAATGTGGAATAGTTGGGTTCCAGGTGGGCTGTGATTGGATAAGTACACAAGACAAAAGGTAGACTAGTTAGTTTCCAGGTGGGCTCTGAGTGAGGAGGTACACCAGGTGGAAGGTGGGCTAGTTAGTTTCCAGGTGGGCTCTGAGTGTGTTGTTACACAGGTTAAAAGTTTGCTAACTGAGTGCCAGATGGGCTTTGAATGAGTAAGTACACGAAATGAAAAATGGGCTAGTTGGGTTCCGGGTGGACTTTAAGTGGGTTTGACTGCAAGATAAAATGTGGAATAGTTAAGTTTCTAAGTGGGCGTGTATACAGGATGGAAAGTGGGCTAGTTGGGTATCAGGGCAGATTCAATGTGCAAATTATTAAATGTAACTGCCACATAGAGGAAAATAGACGTATTTATTTACTCTGATCAGCACTCTGTGGACTGTTTGATTTACTTTGTTACTTTTCATCATAAAGGAATCTAATGTCATAACTGGTTTTCTGACTTCAGATGCATTTAATGGTTTTCAATAGGAAACTAGTGGTCTCTATTGGTAACTATTATATCTCTATCTCTATTGGTAACTATTCCATTAAAAAACAAAATGTTTCAGGTTTTAATCCTTATGGTTAAGGTGATCTCTATTCAGCAGGGATGGTAAAAACAGGCTAGCTGAGTAACTGGCTATCAGCTCACTGTTTATTTTCTCTCATTTTATTGGTCGTTCTCCGTGGCTGATGTAAACTTATTCTCTATACATGCTCAAAGCAGATGGCTAACATTAGCTCAGGGCTTGTGGAGTAGCTTACCAGGTGCAGTTTGTGCATTAGATTATGGTTAGTACTGGACTAGTGAGGTTGGTGCTACACTATTAATTCACAGCTGGAGAGTGAGCTTGGAGCTGGTGTGTTAAACTGCCTGTAAGCAGATTTGACCAAATAGTTTGAGTCCAACAGACAAGCTGTTCAGAATCCAGGCATGGCTTTAGATCAATAGTGCAGGAAATTCATTTGCAGGAGCACAATATTAGGAAATGAAAGCCCAAAAACCCATCTATGGCTCATTATCAGAAGAATGGAAGTGTAAAGGAAACTGGAGTGGATGTGTGCACATCATACGTTTTGTGATGAATTTTGGAAAATAAACGTTACCTGTGGATGTGATTTGCTAAGTGCAGGGTGACCATCAACGAACCTCCATCAAGCCAACTGATCCTAAAGGTGTTCAGTGGAGCTCCATCCCTAACGGAGCTCTCTAACTCACTTTAAAGAAGGTTAATAAAGCTCCATCACTCCAACTGATCCCAAAGGTGTTCAGTGGAGCTCCATCCCTAACAGAGCTCTCTAACTCACTCTAAAGAAGCCCCATCACTCCAACTCATCCCAAAGGTATTTATTCCATCACACATCCCAAAAAAGATCAGTGGAGCTTCTGTACTCCAATTCATCCCAAACCAGTTCATTGGACACCAGAAACTTCATGAAAGGGTTAACTTTCCTTTGGCCTGTCTCTTCCCCAGTGACTAACATGTATTAATAAAATCAGACTCTGCTGAGGGTGCAAGGGTGTCTGCCCTTTGTGCATACTTACAGGCTGTTAATAACTATTGTTCCTCTTTTATTCTGCAAACCACTTGCACTTTTGACTTACTGGATTTTGATGTTGAACTGAGCACATCCAGGGATGGAGAAAAACAACTCCATGTATGGACCAGCAGGTTACGACATATGTTAGAATGTGGTCGGGCCCTTCCTGGCTGCCTGCGTGCACGTGGGACGGGCTCTCTGTGTTTATAAAGAGGGGACTGCTCCTTCTTCTGTGTGCTTTGTGAATAAAACTCTCATCTCTCTACGAGAGTGTTGTTCATTATTGCATCGAGAGCTCTCTCTGTCTTGGGACTTAGTAGGATTGCCGAGCAGGTTTATCGCTTCATTCTCTGGTTTCTGAGGGAGAGCACTGTTCTAGGAGACCCTTCCTAACAGTCTTGGTGACCCGACGTGATATCCTCACCTGGTAAGTCCGTTTCCTTCCTTTGGACCTCTGCCTGGTTGACGATATCGCGCTCCTTTTTGGCTCAGCTAACCTACCCAGCCCTGTCTGGTGGGCGGGAGTATGAGATGAAGCAGGATTTTTGCCCCTGTAACGAGGGTACAAACCTAGGTGCCTAGTGGTTTTATGCTCACAATCCCTCTGACTCCCAAGATTTGTGTTGTTTGTATTTGTATTGTGTTTGTTGATATGGGTACGTCGTTTCCCAAACCAGAGCCGGATGAGAAACCTGCTGATTGGATGAGGCGATGTAATCTGGCCTACTATGTTGACCCGTTTCTCTCTAACCTAGCAGGATGGACTGAGAGTAATCCTCAGATTCCGCCATACCCTAGGAATGGGACTTTTGATGCAGGGTATTTGAGTTCTGCTCATAGAATGATTTATGAAGGTATTGGGGATCCGCAATGGGACCTCCCCTACATGAAAGAGGGTTATACGTCGTGGTATGACATGAAACAGGTGTGGGATGATTTTAAAAAGATTTTTACTCCAAAAAGCGTGCTGAAAACAATTCCGAAGCCTATTAAGGCCAAAAGGCAAGGCCCAAATTGTCCCTGCCCTCAAACCAGGCATCATGTTGTAGTATGAACACCGTATCCCCTACTAGCCCAATGGCTCCTCTGGTAACAAATAATCCCGTCTTGCCACCCCCTTATCAGCCTCCGCCGCCTGCCGCTCCGGGGTTATACCCAGATCTTACTGCTCTTAAAGCTGATCTTAAGGCTTCTGATTCTGCTGCAAAGCCCAAGGCCAGACCAAACACCTCAGACCCGTCCCTGTCTCTGGCTGTAGTTAAAGTCCCCAAGCCCGATGATGATGATTCGGACTTGGACGGGGAAGAGACCCGGACTACGACCCTGGAACACGCCCCGATCCCCCACCGGGTCCGTGGACCCCGGGATCGGAACGGAGTTCTCTGGCTGTTGCTGTCTTGGACAGCTATGGACAGGCTCCAGGCTTTGTTGACTAGATATCTGTCCACTCGCAAACAGCGTAGGCAGGATTTGTCTCAAGTAACCTCATGTAAGCAGGAGAAGGGTGAGCCAATTGTTAAGTTTTGGGAAAGGTTTAAGAATGTTTGGATTTTCCAGGGTGGTATGGATGTGAATGAGAAAGACCCGAATGTTTTGCTCATTAATACGTTCATGAGTAACTGTCGTGCTGATTGTCAGCAGATGCTGAAAATGCAGCTGACTGATCGGAGTAACTTGAGAATACAGGATGTAGGGAAGAAGCTTCGTATGATGGAATCAGATGGGTTATTTGATATGGCCCCTAACACAGTTCTGTTGCAGTATCAGGGAAATCCAGGTTCAGGTCAGGTCAGATCTAACCGCAGGCCGGACAGGCCAGCCCCTGATAGAAAACCAGGGAACTGTCATTACTGTGGCAGGGAGGGTCATTGGCAACCAGAGTGTAGAAAACGTGCGAGGGACTTGAAGGCAATGGCGAAGGGCCCTCCTCGTCCTCATGGCCCTCTTCCTCCACCTCCCCCAGTATAGGGCTGCCCACAGAGTCTGGTCCCGAGTGAAGCTTATCTTAGCACTACTTTTTCCTCTTTCCAGAACCACGATCTTCCCGTTATTTCGCTTAACGTGTCGGGCATGGACTTCAGTTTTCTCATAGATACTGGTGCCACTCTTTCTTCGCTCGGACCTAAGTATGAGGGCCCTTTGTCATCTAGAACCACTAGCTCTGTGGGTATAACTGGTCAGCCCTTTGTATCCCATTACACTCCCCCGCTATCAGTTCTTTGCGACGACCTCCGTTTTTCCCATGCGTTTGTTTTTATGCCGGACTGCCCGTTTAATCTCATGGGCCGTGACCTCATGAGCCGCCTTGGCATTACTCTGACTTTCAGCGGCTCTCGCATGTCTGTTTCCACTGGCTCTCCCTCTAGAGATTTGCAGATTGCTAACAAATCATATAAGTCTTTTTCACCTGCTTTCTTTTCTCTCTCTCCCTCTGACAGCTCAACCATCCCGAAGCCTCTCAGCTCCATTCCTCACACGGTCTGGGCCACCCATAAGGATGACGTGGGGTGTGTAGATTGTAAACCCTATGAGGCCACTCTTAAACATTCTACACCGGTGTATGTGAAACAATACCCACTGCCTGAACACAAACTGCGTGGTATCGACTCCATTCTCACTACATTGCTGTCTCTGGGCGTGGTGGTCCCGTGTCAAAGCACCTACAATACCCCAATTAATCCGGTTCCTAAGCCGGACGGGTCTTGACGTTTCACACAGGATTTGCGACGCTTAAATGATGCAGTGGTGCCGATAGCCCCTATTGTTTCTGACGTGACATCAATTCTGTCATCGGTTCCTTGCCATCATGCATTTTTCACCGTGATTGATGTTAGTTCCGCTTTTTTCAGTATTCCGGTTGAGCCTGACACACAGCCCATTTTTGCGTTCACGCACCGTCAGCGCCAATATACGTGGACTTGTTTGCCGCAAGGTTTTTGCGACTCACCTGCCGCTTTCGCTGCGTCGCTTAGGGACCTCCTTTCAGACCTCTCCCTCCCCGGGGGCGCTGTGCTCCTGCAGTACGCGGATGACCTCCTGATTTCGGCCCCAGACGAATGCACCTGTGTTGATGCCTCCAAGCTGGTTCTCACACGGCTGGCTGACTTAGGCTTCAAGGTTTCACTGAAAAAGTTGCAGTTCTGCCTCCCGCGTGTGCAGTACCTAGGCCATGAACTCTCTCAAGGTCAACGCCTGCTCTCTGCTGACCGGGTCTCTTGCATCACAGGCCTTCCTAAACCTGCCACCAAACAGGCCATGATGTCCTTCCTGGGTCTCATCAATTACTGCAGACAGTGGATTCCCGACTGCTCCACCCACGATAAGACCCTGAGGGCCTCCTTCTCCCATGAACAGCCCATGTCTTCCTCCCTGACTTGGACTGATGCCATGAACACTGCCTATGTGGCGCTGCTTACTGCCCTTCGTTCTGCACCTGCCTCGGGCCTTCCTAACTACAACCTGCCATTCCATCTCTGGGTGACGGAGTCTGGGGGTGCCGCGGCTGCTGTGCTTGCTCAGTCCCACGGGGGGGGGATGCGCCCTTGCGCATACTATTCGAAAACACTTGACGTTGCGGCTAGAGGTCTCCTGTCTTGTCTCAGAGCGGTCGCAGCTTGTGCGGAGGAAATCGTTTTAGGTCATGCCCTCACCTTGCATAATTCACATCAGGTGTGTCAGCTTCTTAACAATTGTTCCACACAGCATTTATCGGCCCAGCGCCGTGCAGGTTATGAGAACATTCTTCTCGCCACAGAAAATCTTTCTATCCGTCCTCACTCTGCCCTTGATTCTGTGTCCTCTGCTCTCATGCGCCTGCTTTCCTTGTCTGACTCACACACTTCTTCCTCTTTTGACTTGCATGAGTGCACTTCTCGCCTGGCCGCTGAAACTTCTATTCGCCCGGACGTCCTGTCCACCCCCCTTTCTAGTGGTCTTTCCTTCTATGTGGATGGCTCTTGCTCTAAGCCTTCTGACGGCACTTTCCTTTGTGGTTACGCTGTCTGCTCCCCTCCCTCTGCTGTTGTGGAGTCCTTCTCTCTGCCTTTCTCCTCTGCTCAGGCGGCCGAATTGTATGCTATCACGCGCGCCTGTATTCTCTCTCAGGATCAGGACGTTACTATTTACACTGATAGTCGTTACGCTTTCGGTGTCGTACACGATTTTGGAGGTATATGGTCTCAACGTGGTTTTGTTACGTCTGATAATAAGCCCATATCTCATGCCTCGCTTATCGAGGTCCTCATTCGCGCTAGTTTCCTGCCTTCTCGTCTTGCTGTGGTCAAGGTCCGTGCTCATCAGCGTGGCTCCGATCCTGACTCTGTCGGGAATAACGCTGCTGACTTTGCCGCCAGGCGTGGCGCGCTCCATGGGCCCCCTTGCCCGTTTCTTGACTCCTCCTCTTTCTCCTGTGCTGCTCTTACTGTTGATTGCCTCCCTGGCCTGGATCTGGTTGATATCCAGTCTTCTGCCTCGCCTTCGGATGTGCAGCATTGGCTCTCGTGTGGTTATGACTCTGCTGTTGTGCCGTTCCGTGACGGTAAGGGCCGTTTGTGTCTCCCCTCCCATTGTGTTCCTTTTCTCGTTCCCGATTTTCATGGTATTTCTCATCGGGAGCGAAGAGGGGTGAAGCATGACATGTCAGATTTGTTTTGCATTCATAATTTGAATTCGGCTATAGACCGCATTCTAGACCGATGCCTAGTTTGTGCACAGAACAATCCAAAGCCTAAAGGCCCTCACCAGGTTCTTCCCAAACCTGAGACGCCGTTCCAGGAATGGCAAATAGATTTCACACACATGACAACTGTAGGGCCCCACAAGTATCTACTGGTAATGATTGATAAATTCTCAAGATGGACTGAGGCCTTCCCGTGTAATAAGGAGAACGCGAACACGGTAGTGACAAAACTTCATACCACGACATGGCGTCCCTCTAGGTATTGACTCCGACAAAGGTACATCTTTCACTTCAAAGGTCACACAAGCGCTTGCTAAACAGCTAAGCATAGACTGGGCTTTTCACATTCCCTATCACCCCCAATCCTCTGGAATGGTAGAAAGGGTGAACCGCACTATAAAGGGGCGGCTGAGAAAAGCCATGCAGACTCAAAACACAACCAACTGGGTGAAAGTCCTACCTGTGGTCTTAGCTGAACTGCGCATGACGCGAACAGACACCTTAGGTGGCTTATCGCCATACGAGATTGTCATGGGACGACCATTTCCTGTCCCATGGCGACAAGTAACGGCTCTGGGGGGACTGGCGGACCTTGAGGTACGTCGCAGTGAGTACACAGCGGGCCTGTTGTCAGTCTTGAATGAGTACTGGGAGAGGGTCAATCAAAACATCACTGACCCTCCCAAGACCCCCACGCATCTGTATAAGCCCGGGGACCAAATCATGGTTAAAAAGTTCGAACGAAAGGGTTTTTCTGACCCTCCTTTTTCAGAGCCCACAACTGTACTTGCTGTTACGCGTACTGGTGTCTTAACTGACCTTTTTCCACAGTGGATCCACGCCTCCCGTTGTGTTAAAGCTCCTGAATTATAACCCACTCTGCCTATTATTAGTCTCTCTTTTGTGTTGCAGAAGCATGATGCTGCTGATAATGCTCTTTCTCTGCTCGGAAGGTATCTCGCCATGAAAGCTCCTATTGTATGTGTATGTGTGCTGTTGCTACTGTTGTGTATGGGACCGTGTCTTTTCAGGTGCCTCATGGATCGAGTGTACGCTCTGGCCTCCTCGCTCATCCCCCACCGGTCCGACTACGTCTTTATGGCACAGACCGTGCGACAGCCCGTCTACGCGTCATTGGAACCATCTTATGATGATGCTGTTTCTGTTTCTGTGTAGGAGCCTTTTTCTCTGTTCTCTCTGATGTGCGTATTGCTTATAACCCGTCTTCAACGAGTTATAAAAGAGGGGAATGAAAGGGTTAACTTTCCTTTGGCCTGTCTCTTCCCCGGTGACTAACATGTATTAATAAAATCAGACTCTGCTGAGGGTGCAAGGGTGTCTGCCCTTTCTACATACTTACAGGCTGTTAATAACTATTGTTCCTCTTTTATTCTGCAAACCACTTGCACTTTTGACTTACTGGATTTTGATGTTGAACTGAGCACATCCAGAGATGGAGAAAAACAACTCCATGTATGGACCAGCAGGTTACGACATATGTTAGAATGTGGTCCCTTCCTGGCTGCCTGCGTGCACGTGGGACGGGCTCTCTGTGTTTATAAAGAGGGGACTGCTCCTTCTTCTGTGTGCTTTATGAATAAAACTCTCATCTCTCTACGAGAGTGTTGTTCATTATTGCATCGAGAGCTCTCTCTGTCTTGGGACTTAGTAGGATTGCCGAGCAGGTTTATCGCTTCATTCTCTGGTTTCTGAGGGAGAGCACTGTTCTAGGAGACCCTTCCTAACACTTCACAACACAGCACTTAACCACACCGGCCTACAGTCTCTTTCTCTCTCTCTCTCTCTCTGTCTCTCTCTCTCTCTGTCTTTCTCTCTCTTTCTGTCTCTCTCTCTCTCTCTCTCTGTCTGTCTCTCTCTCTCTCTGTCTCTGTTTAAATTCTGTTTAATTCTGTTTCAGATTCGTGTGCAGGCAGGAAGCCACTCGTTAAGAAGCTGAAGGATGATACGGTAAGCTGCTCAGTGCCAGCCCAGGACAAGATATACACCATTGGCTGCCATTTTTTACTCAAGAGTGGCATGAGTTGCTACATAAAGTATGAGGATGGAACCGAGTGTAAGGAGCCTCTGGGCATCAGTGAGTATAAGCTTTAACTGTGAAGTGTGCAGATATGCTAACGAGAACATAATTTTAATTTTTATTAGTGAAAAGAAAGATATAGAAATCCACTTGAAGATTTTATTTCCCCAGGTTTTGCCTCAGTAATGATTTGACAACTGTAATGCCAGGCAGCGATGATGAGGCAGACGCATACGCTGAGAGAAGTGAGATTTATTAGGGGCAAATCCATAATCAGAGTCAAGACAGTCCAGGGTCAGACAGCCAACAAGGAGGGATGGAGGGACAGACATAACAAAAAGAAATACAGAATAAACACAAAAACAGAGCCTAATAACGCAGGCCAAAAGAACAAACACCCAATGAATACAATACATTTCAAAGAATAAACAAAGGAATACAAAAAAAAAATACAAGGAATAACGAGGGTTAACAAGACGCAGGTGGTTACAATCAGGGGCAGGGTCTGGAAAAAAGGGGAGAGGAAAGGGAAGAAACACAACAATCAAGCCTCTTCTCAGCCTTCTGAGAAAGTACAGTCGCTGCTGGGACCTCCTGATGACGAGGTGTGTGTTGTGAGACCAGGTGAGATCCTGACTGATGTGGATGCCGAGGAATTTGAAGGTTTTCACCCTCTCCACCTCAGTCTCACCAACATACAGGGGTGAGTGCAGCTCCTGCTTCCTCCTTGGATCAACAATCATTTCCTTGGTATTTTTCTGCATTCAAGGAAAGATTGTTGTCATGAGTACAATCAAGACTGTTCTTACCAGCTCCATCATGGTCTGGTATGGAAACTGCACTGCTCAGGACAGGAAGGCTCTCCAGCGTGTAATCAAAACTGCCCAGTCCATCTCAGGAGCAGCCGTTCACCCCACTACAGGACTTTTATCATGCCAGGGTCATCAGGAGGGCCCACAACATCATCAGGGACAATACACACCCCCAACACAGACTCTTCACACTCCTGCCTTCAGGCAGACGTTACAGGAGTGTGAAGTCCAGGACAACAAGACTGACCAACAGTTTCTATTCACAGGCCATCAGGCTGGTGAACACCTCACTAACTACCTCTTCCCCCCTCCCAGTCTGAACTGATTTAACCTCACACTCAACAACTGCACCTTACCTACACTGTACTGCTGCTGTTAGAACAACACTGTTTACATCTATTACTGCACAGAGTAATATTGTTTACTGTTTACATCTGTTTACATCTGTTACTTGATGCACTTTATGAACAGCTACTCTACATATTTGCACATACGCAGGTGTAACTTAAATTTTATTTCAACTTTGCACATACTGTACATTTTTACTTGTACTTTTATTTTTTTACTACTGCTTTTAGAGTTATTCTTATTCTCTTTTTTATTCTCTTAAGATTATATTTGGTGAATGGAGCAACAATAAAGTAAGAATTTCTTTGTACAGTGCAACTGCTTGTTCTGCTGTGCACATGACAAAAAAACTCTTGAATCTTGAATCTTAGTCTGTTAACTGTGGCCCAATTTGGCCTGAAACTGTACCCAGAGTAGAGGTCTGCATTCCCGACTGAAAAGGTTAACTTTCCTTTGGCCTGTCTTTTCCCCAGTGACTAACATGTATTAATAAAATCAGACTCTGCTGAGGGTGCAAGGGTGTCCTAACTAACACCGACACAGTATCTTGAGGCACGGAAGTCATTTTCAGTGTTCCTCATGAGAGCAGGCAGGAAAAAAACAACCTGTTAGCAGAAGTGTCTAGGTAAAGAAGAGCGATAACCAAATCATATAAACAATATAAAAGGAAAACAGTAAAGTCATTTTAGGAGTTGTGAAGCAGCTGATCACATAACCAGCATGCATATTCTTCCTCCCATAGGAAACTGGCCCAAAACGTTAAGAACAAATGGTCATTAATGTGGCTCAGGAAACAGAAAGCTAAAAGTGAGGGTGATGACAGTAACAGAGCCAGCAGGACAGTGTTGTTAAGAACTGATAGATTAAACAAAGTAAATGAACATGTCAGCGTTTATTAATAAACAGAGCAGCACAACCACTGCCTGCCAAGCAGTGGGATGAGAAGCTGCAGCACAAAGTGGTCCACTCGGGCTCTCTGATTGGTCAAAATGAGACAGCACATGAGAGAGAAACCTGCACAGCCCTCATGTGTAACACTGCAGTTTAACTCCTGCTCTGTGTTTAAACAGTGTTTGGTGAAGTCACTCAGTGAACCTGATGACCACAACTGCTGTTATTTCAGTAGAGAACCTTTTCAGAGCTTCATGGGAAGAGAGGGAGCGAATGTTTCAGTTGCAGCAGGAACAGGAGCGGGCGGGAGTGGGAGCAGGATCGGGCGGGAGTGGGAGTGGGAGCGGGAGCGGGAGCAGGAGCAGGCAGGACTGGGAGCGGGAGCAGGCGGGAGCAGGACTGAAAAACAAGTCCTGTGCAGACCTCTAACCCAAAGGGGGTGCTGTTCTCACATGCTTTGGACTGTGTCATTTGAAAGGAAACACATTATAACTGTCTGAGTTAGTGACTCAGTAACAGAGTCTAGAATGGAGGACAGAGTTATTTCCTCCTGACTCATAGATCTCTACACTGATCTCTGACTCTTGCCGTGTTATCAGACCACATGTTTTGGATTATGATGTCTCTGTGGGGGCCATGAGACTTTTTTCTTATGCTGCAAATGAGAGAATCGTAACTGCTGTGAATAACAGATCATAAAATTGTTTGTGGGAATCAAATCCTGAGATTTCAAGCTTTCTAATGTTATATTGCATCAGTGCATTGCTGGATCAAGTTGATACATAAAAATAGTGTTTAATAAACAGAAGTAAACACTTCAGCATCTGTGTGAACCACACATTGCACAGCTACATCAGCAATCAGGTGTCATCAGCTGCTGACTGGAAGCTTTGCTGATGGGGATTCCGCTCTTCTCAGTGAGTCGGATCAGTCGGCTCAGCTCTCTTCATTCAGCAGCATTAATAGCCCCCTCCAAATAAACCCAGTTAGTAATATTATCTATAATACTGAGCTCCCTCAGTGATGGTAATTCTGTTTAAATCAACTTTAGTGCAATGTAATAGCACCTGCTAACAGACCACAGCCACCAAGGGACAAAGCTAACTGTTAAAACTGAGATTGACTTTTAAGAGTCCCTTTATCCTGGACTGCTGAACTCTACAGTCCCTTTATCCTGGACTGCTGTAATCGATAGTCACTTTATCCTGACCTCCTGAAATCTACAGTCTCTTTATCATGGACTGCTGTAATCTACAGTCACTTTATCCTGGCCTCCTGGAATCTACAGTCCCTTTATCCTGGACTGATGTAATCTATAGTCCCTTTATTTTGGACTGCTGTAATCGATAGTCCTTTTATCCTGGCCTGCTGAAATCTACAGTCCCTTTATCCTGGACTGATGTAATCTATAGTCCCTTTATCCTGGACTGTTGTAATCGATAGTCATTTTATCCTGACCTGCTGAAATCTACAGTCCCTTTATCCTGGACTGCTGTAATCTACAGTCCCTTTATCCTGGACTGCTGTAATCTACAGTGCCTTTATCCTGGACTTCTGGAATCTACAGTTCCTTTATCCTAGACTGCTGAAACCTACAGTCCCTTTATCCTGGCCTGCTGAAATCTACAGTCCCTTTATCCTGAATTGCTGTAATCTACAGTTCCTTTAATCTGGACTGCCATAATCTACAGTCCCTTTATCCTGGACTTCTGGAATCTACAGTTCCCTTATCCTGGACTGCTTTAATCTACAGTTCCTTTATCCTGGCCTGCTGAAATCGATAGTCACTTTATCCAGGACTGCTGAAATCTACAGTCCCTTCATCCTGGACTGCTGTAATCTACAGTTCCTTTATCCTGGACTGCTGAAATCTACAGTCCCTTTATCCTGGACTGCTGTAATCTATAGTTCCTTCATTCTGGACTGCGGTAATCTACAGTCCCTTTATCCTGGACTGCTGCAATCTATACAATCTATAGTGCCTTTATCCTGGACTTCTGTAATCTACAGTTCCTTTATCCTGGACTGCTATAATCTACAGTTCCTTTATCCTGAACTGCTGAAATCTACAGTCCCTTTATCCTGGACTGCTGTAATCTACAGTCCCTTTATCCTGGACTGCTGTAATCTACAGTCCCTTTATCCTGGACTGCTGAAATATATAGCTCCATTATCCTGGACTGCTGTAATCTACAGTCCCTTTATCCAGGACTGCTGTAATCTACAGTGATTTTAACAGTGCCTCTAACAGTGCAGTGATTTCTCTGTCCTGATGGGCGGAGTTTGGTAAATTGAACAAGCTCACTTTACTAGCCTAATGCTACTCTTTTGGGTATCACCTTAAAGCAAGTTTTAGCTTTTTGTTTGTTTGGTTTTAATCTTAGAGCCTGATTCAATTCGATTCAGGCTGTCTGAGATAAAATTACAAAGATGTTTAATCCAGTTTAAATCAGCCAGTCTCGAATCCCAAGAATTACATTACAGAAACTCCTAAAACAAATCCAGCTCCAACACACAACAAACAGATGGATCTTCAAGGTTTTTTTTAGTAAAGGCAACAATGAGTTCTATATAGAAACATTTTATGCTCAAATGGTTTTCTCCATTTCGTGATTGTGTTGTAAATGGTTCTCCATGAGAATCAGTGGGTTTCATATACAGTGAATGCTGAAGCAGTTCAAATTGAGACCGTCACCACTGTATATTGATCAGGTTGAACACTTTATTCTCTTGATTGTGAGTTGTTGAACTGCTTGATAGAAAAATCCAAGCTTCTGAGTAATACTGGGTTTTCTGTCAGTATGACTCCTTCACAGACGTGAGTGTTCATGCAATCATAATATAGTGAGACAGTACAACAGATTAAAAACCTTTTGATGTTGTCCTCAGACTTTTGATGGGCAGGGTGTTAGGAAGTGCATCTGCATATTGTTTGTATAGTGAAACAAAGCACCACATCGTTAACATAGTCAGATGCATAATGTTGCCCTGGAACATAAACTGGCCATTAAGAGTTTTCAGATTGTTAGTTTTACAAAAATGAAAGTAAAGCTGCTCCTAAAACGCTGTTGTCTAACTGGAAGTTTACACATTTATAGGAAATGATGTTTATCTTTGGAAGTTTCTGTACCGTAACGCTGACTGAGTGGCCAATGCAGCTCATAAGATTTGGGCCTATTGTTTGTTCTGAACTGTGGTCCTAAACGAAGAATTCACAGGATGTGTGCTGTTGTTTCACCAGGCTGGCAGGAGGGGGCGCTGGAGTGTGAGATTGAGAACAGACTAATTCCTGCCATTTTAAAGGTCAAGAGGAAGTCCAGCACTCAGGATAACAAAACCAGCAGCTCAACTAAAGCAACTCCACCCAGAAATGCTGCAAAGGGTAACATACAACCTTTCTCTCTCTCTCTGTCTCTCTCTTTGTCTCTCTCTCTCTCTCTGTCTCTCTCTCTCTCTGTCTCTCTCTCTCTCTCTCTCTCTCTCTCTGTCTCTCTCTCTGTCTCTCTCTCTCTCTCTCTGTCTCTCTCTCTCTCTCTGTCTCTCTCTCTCTCTGTCTCTCTCTCTGTCTCTCTCTCTCTCTCTGTCTCTCTCTCTCTCTCTCTCTGTCTCTCTGTCTCTCTCTCTCTCTCTCTCTGTCTCTCTCTCTCTGTCTCTCTCTCTGTCTCTCTCTCTCTCTCTCTGTCTCTCTCTCTGTCTCTGTCTCTCTCTCTCTCTCTCTCTGTCTCTCTCTCTCTCTCTGTCTCTCTGTCTCTGTCTCTCTCTCTCTCTCTCTGTCTCTCTCTCTCTCTCTCTCTCTCTCTCTCTCTCTGTCTCTCTCTGTCTCTCTCTCTCTGTCTCTCTCTCTGTCTCTCTCTCTCTCTCTCTCTCTCTCTCTCTCTCTCTCTCTCTCTCTCTCTCTCTCTCTCTCTCTCTCTCTCTCTCTTCAGACTGCTTTACTCAGAGGAGAACAGCCGAATTAATCCAACTTCACAGAACACTAAACCCGACGTATTGTTGTCTTCATGACAGCGTTTTCAGACTTCCGAGCAGGAAAAGTCCACAGAATGGAACAGATTGCCACTAGGAAATTCCCACTCAGCTTTTCCCAGTTGCCTTTCTATAACATCAACAGGGAGCATTAACAAGACAGCTCTCTGAGTTCAGTGTAAAAGCTGTTAGAGAGCTTTTCATCCTTACAGCAGCCAATCAAGCGCTAGTTCAACCTTTTCTTAAAATTCGGCCTGAAAAGCAGCTCAAAGATCGGATCCACCATTTGAGTCGAATTATAAACACCCAAAATAGCATTAAAAAGATGTAGAAATGTAAATATTATACACAGAAAACAAACATATTACAAATGTATGTTCTAGAAATGTAACTCCAAGCTTCAGCTCAAACTTCTGTCTAGAGGTTTCTGTTAGTGCCTTTATCATCCCACTACGGACCACTGGGTCACCCACAGACGGGTTCTTCTCGGCCCAGTTGTGGTCTGTGGCCCAGTAGTTAGGAAACCATGTGCTAGCTTACTGTAACCGATTGTTTTGATCACCATTTGAGTGCCAACCCAAACAAAACCACACATTACCTGCTAAACTCAGTCCAGAACCATTAGGACCGGACTCCCAATCCCAGTCCTGGCACCACACACTAGGCACATATTTGGGCTTTGTCTTATTTAGTCTAATTAAATTAATCAACCAATACATAGATAGATCATTACCGTCATTGTTTAAAAACAATTTAAAAACATTTAGCAGCTCTGGAATTGGCAGCAGGGACATAAATGGAAAAGAATATATAAGGATCTTACTCTTGGTAGTGTCAGTCTTTAGGGCTCTTACTCTTGGTACTGTCAGTCTTTAGGGCTCTTACTCTGGGTACTGTCAGTCTTTAGGGCTCTTACTCTGGGTAGTTCCAGTGTTTAGAGCTGTTTGTAAAGTCTGTGCATTTTCTTCAGAAAATACACTTTATTAGATCTTTTGCACTTTTTTAGACAATTTAAAAGTTTTATTTTTTCTCTCAAACCATCTGACAAAACATTTCTAACAGTTACAAATCTTGTGCTGTAATCGTATATCACACAGTTTTTCTCCTTCATCTTGTTCTCTTCCTGATCCACAGATAGAAACAGGAATTTTTGAGGGACTTGTGTTTTCCTCAGGAAATAATTTGCAGGTTTGCAGAAACACACATACACACACACACACACACACACACACAGAGGAATCTGGTTCTGGATGTGCCACTCGGTTAAAGATAGGAAGTGGGGAGTGGTCAGTTAGGGGCTGTATGTTTGATGTTACTTTCTCTTTTCTCTACTCTGTGGAGTTGTTGAGTTGGATCAGGATGACAGTGTGTGTTCTGTTCAAATTTGTGGTCGTCCTGGGTGTGTATGTGGAATACACACACACAAACAATGGTGAGTACATATGGAGTGTGTGTCACTTAACGTTTCCTATCAGCTCAGGGCTAAATATAAGAGACCTTTCAGTGAAACAAGTGGAGAAAATACCAGACTTTATGGGTTTGAGTCTTCGCAGTGCCAGTTTTTAGGGCTCTTTCTCTTGGTAATGCCAGTCTTTACAGCTATTTTATTCATTTTTTTTGTACTACCAGTCTTTTGGGCTCTTAGATTTGGTAGTGTTACTCTTTAGTGCTCTTACTTTCGGTAGCATTTGTTTTTAAAGCTTTAAGATTTCATGCTATCAGCTTTTATGACTCCTGCTTTTCACCAGTCCTATGGCCTCTAAATCTAGGTGCCAGACTTTTGGATGCATTGTGGTGGTAATGTCAGCCTGTAGCGCTTTTAGCTAATGCTATGACTCATACTGTTGGTGGTAAAAGACTTTAAGGCTGTGTCTTCTGGTAGTGCCAGTTAAAGTGTCTTATTCTTGGTGCTGCCAGTATTTAGGGCTCTTTGTCTTGGCAGTGCCGGTCTTTAATGCTCTTTCTCTTGGTAGAGTCAGTATTTAGGTGTCTCATTCTTGATATCGTTGGTCTTTGATGTTCTTTCTCTTGGTAGTAAAAGCCTTTCAGGGTTTTAAGCAGTTTATAACATATGAATAATTAGTAACACATTATATGAATGTCACATTTGTAAGCATCTATAAATACATTCATAACATGTTATAATGCATTCATAAGGCCTCATAAACATGGAAATAAGTATTTATAAAGATGCATTACATGTTACAGCCATGCTTATTATGCATTATAAATGGTTAAAATAATGCATTATAAGTGCTGTTCATGATAAATTATAAGAGCTCATAAGCTGTATTAGTCCACTCTAAGTAAAGTGAAGCGTGCTGGACTAAAGCCTCCTCCAGGGTTCAGACTGAGGCTTCAAGTTGAAGAATTTACTGAAGGATTTACTGAAACACTAAAACACAATAAAGCTCATTACAGGCTTCAAATGTCAGAGTTTAAACTAGAGCAACATCAGAGTTTCACCCAATGAGGGAAAGTCAATGTTCACCACTGTTAATGTTCACCACTGTTAATGTGCACCACCGTTAGCCTGGCACTAACTTAACACTGCATATCCATTAGAACGGCAGCAGAAATCAGCCTTACTGTACTGTACTGTAGTGTAGTGTTACAAAGTTAAGGGTTCTAGTGCTTGACATTTTTACGTCAAATTACAATGACAGGACTCGACTATCTCACCCCTCCTTCTCCAGGCCTTCACTCCACAGTGACATCACGTTCAGTGTGAAGAAAAGCTCACTATAGCAGTGATTTTAGGACAGCCTGTGGTAAATGTGATTGCCATTTTGATGGTGCTGTGGTCAATGAGTGGTCTGGAGGCTCACCACTCAACAGTCTTGGACAACAGGACTCTATTTAACAGTTTTATTTTAGTTCTACACACCAAAGTATTTACACTCGTGAGGAAAAAAAAGGAAAAAAAATAAAAGAAAAACAAAGCCATGACCAAATGACCCCACTGATTCTGCAATCAGCATCTGGCAACCATTTGTCACCTACAGAACTAAAACAATTCTGTGACATAGGGTCAGAGGCTACAAAGCCACACAGACCTTTCCTAATACGAAAATGTTCGTAAAGGAAAACAAGACACCCTGTAGCCCACTCCCCTGCTGTGAAGTGATTAATGCCTATTGTCTTGGTAATGATAAGGAATGAGTTGGAAGCACCACCCCCCCCGTGCCCACAGAAAGATCCTACAGCTCCCAGAGCACCTAACGAGACACAACTTGAAGGTGCACTTGAACTTACAACCCAAGTGTATGTTGCTGATCCAACAGTGCCACAGAGAATTTGTAGAATCGTGTTTCAAAAGTTATAATTCAAGGGCATTTAGCAGCGCCGGACAGAGCAGCTGTGATTCCTCTAAGACTGCAAGGGAAGCTCAGCTTCCCCTAAAATTAAATGGTCAAATATGTACAGTTGTGTTAACATTTCACTCACTACAAATGCGTTAGAAGCTGTGCGTCTTTTCACTTCAGTGGGACTGCATGGGACGGTTTTCTTCATTGCTTAGAAACTCGCCGCTCATTGGACAAATGCCACAATTTTGTCCTGCCCCTGGATGCTGAGCGTCTCTGGGGGTGAATGGAGCGGTGGGTGGGCGGGTCTGGACGCGGAGCTTCTGCAAGATTAAGATTAAGTGACCCTTATTAGTCCCACAAACAGGAAAATTTCATCTCCGCATTTAACCCATCCGTGCAGTGAAACACCACATACACACTAGTGAGCACACTTGCCCAGAGTGTTGGGCAGCCCAATATGCAGCACCCGGGGAGCAGTTTGGGGTTGGGCGTCTTGCTCAAGGACACTTCAGTCATGTGCTGTTGGTTCTGAGGATTGAACCGGCGCCCTTCCGGTCACGAGGCTGGTTCCCTAACCTCCAGCCCATGACTGCCCCAGTCCCATCCTCCAAGATGATTGGAGGATCAGTCGAAAGGCTGAATCCCATTTTGATTGATAGCTATTTTGACCTATTTATGAAAGACAAAGCCCGTTTCTTGGTGTTTGCTTGGTGAAATTACTTGCGCATTTCCATTGTTCACAGTGTAAATAAAACACACTTACAGTATTTCCCTGTTTCAGTTTAACATCATTTCAACATTTCCTTGTTTGAGTTTAATTTTGTTTCGTTAGTTCGTTCAATCACTCATTCATACTGCTGACTCGGACGGAGTAAATTAGCCAGCTAGCGAGGTTTACGCAATGGCAGACAACGCTAATACTGTCCACCTGATTTATCAAAGCCATTAGACAGTCTTCCTTATGAGGAGAAGGTTAGAATTAAACAGCAAGGCAGATCAACACCTGAGACTGATTTGGTGCAAACAGTAGGGAAAGGTAACAGGTCTGTTCAGCTTTCCTGGTAGGACACAGTTAGCTGGCTGACTGGAAGTGCTGAGACAGAGAACATGCACTGCTGGCCACGCCTCCTGATGAGATCATCTCAGGGATCATGACTTGTCTAGTCAAAACTGGGTTTTGGGGATCTGTCTAACTAAGGCCGTTTTCTTGATAAGGAATGGAGGGCAGAATTTGTGTATAAATACATGAACAAATTTTATGATATAAGCCGACAAAAAATCTTGGCTGCATAATTTCTTTGTAGCGGTCACGTGACATCGTCTCCTCGAGACACGGCACAATTTAGTAGTTCTGTATAACTGTATCCAAAAACGGGATTTTTAATGATATATAATGATAAAACAAATACATGCGGTGCAAAACCTTTTTCATTTTAATTTACTGTAGAAAATCAAACATACTGATGATAATGATATGGAGAAATTATAACAACAATCAACAATCAGTAAATTATATATTTATTTATTAACAGGCATAGGGAGAGAAAGACAGGTGTTACTAGGCTTTCTGGATGCACCACAGAGCTGCTGCCTCAGTGCTTCTCTGTGAATTAACATAATAAAAGTTGACTTATAGTCCTGCTAATTGCTGGCAAGAAGGAGCGGTGATTTCCTGAGGATCCTGAAATCTCAGTCATGCTAGTGTTAAAACGTTCTTCCCTTCCCCTTCTCCATTGTCCCCCTTCCCTTTTAACCTGGTAGCCCCTCCCATTTTAATTCTGGGTTGGACCATTAGCCAGTCTGGGGTGACAATGGAACAAACAATCCACACATTAAATTGCTTATAGAGATAGAATGGCCATTTCTTTCCTATATACAGATGCATGTTTTATTGTTAATCTATATTTAACCTTACGTTTTTCTCTTTTACAGGTACCAACGTCGTGGCTTCTACCTCACCTGGAACCCCCCGGACTTCAGGTAAGTAAAAGTTTAAATGAATGGTGTTAAGTGCCTATCATATTAAAAGTCACCACAGTATTTATTGCAGTCTTGATGATATGTTGGGGTAACCTGACATCATCAAACGGCCTGTTTTTTATTTGTGATGTCATCAGTGATTTAATCAATATCATCTCAACTTTCATCACAAAACTGCCTGCTTTAAAAAAATCTGGTTGTGCACCTACTACAATGAAATGCTTAGTAATGCTCTAACAGCAACCTAATACACCATAGCAACCACCTGGCAAATAAATGGGATAAAATAACAACTGTTTAGCCCCAGCCTAGCAACCACCTATGAGCTACCTAATCACTGTAGTCACCACAGAGCAACACTCCCTCAGCAGCCTAGCAACCACCTAAGAGCTGCCTAATCACTGTAGTCACCACAGAGCAACACTCCCTCAGCAGCCTAGCAACCACCTAAGAGCTGCCTAATCACTGTAGTCACCACAGAGCAACACTCCCTCAGCAGCCTAGCAACCACCTAAGAGCTGCCTAATCACTGTAGTCACCACAGAGCAACACTCCCTCAGCAGCCTAGCAACCACCTAAGAGCTGCCTAATCACTGTAGTCACCACAGAGCAACACTCCCTCAGCAGCCTAGCAACCACCTAAGAGCTGCCTAATCACTGTAGTAACCACAGAGCAACACTCCCTCAGCAGCCTAGCAATCACCTAAGACCTGCCTAATCACTGTAGTCACCACAGAGCAACACTCCCTCAGCAGCCTAGCAACCACCTATGAGCTACCTAATCACTGTAGTCACCACAGAGCAACACTCCCTCAGCAGCCTAGCAACCACCTAAGAGCTGCCTAATCACTGTAGTAACCACAGAGCAACACTCCCTCAGCAGCCTAGCAATCACCTAAGAGCTGCCTAATCACTGTAGTAACCACAGAGCAACACTCCCTCAGCAGCCTAGCAACCACCTAAGAGCTGCCTAATCACTGTAGTAACCACAGAGCAACACTCCCTCAGCAGCCTAGCAACCACCTAAGAGCTGCCTAATCACTGTAGTCACCACAGAGCAACACTCCCTCAGCAGCCTAGCAATCACCTAAGAGCTGCCTAATCACTGTAGTAACCACAGAGCAACACTCCCTCAGCAGCCTAGCAACCACCTAAGAGCTGCCTAATCACTGTAGTAACCACAGAGCAACACTCCCTCAGCAGCCTAGCAACCACCTAAGAGCTGCCTAATCACTGTAGTAACCACAGAGCAACACTCCCTCAGCAGCCTAGCAACCACCTAAGAGCTGCCTAATCACTGTAGTCACCACAGAGCAACACTCCCTCAGCAGCCTAGCAACCACCTAAGAGTTGAATGGCCCCCAAGGTCTCCCGATCTGACCCCCTTAGACTTTTATCTTTGGGGTCATCTGAGGGCAGTTGTCTATGCTGTGAAGATACGAGATGTGCAGCACCTGAAACTACAGATACTGGAAGCCTGTGCTGGCATTCCTTCTGTGGTGTTGCTCTCAGTGTGTGAAGAGCGGGAGAAGAGGCTGCACTGACGATCCAACACAATGGGCAGCACTCTGAACACATTTTATGAGTGGTCAGAAAGAATAAAGTGACGTTAAAACCAAGCACACCACTGTTTTTCTTGTGAAATTCCCAATCAGCTTGATGTGTCACACGACCCTCTTCCCATCGAAAAAACTAAAGTTGGATCCAAAATGTCCGACTTCAAAATGCCACCATGGTTACCACCCATCTTGAAAAGTTTTCCCCCTCCCATAAACTAATGTGCCACTAATGGGAAGTTAATATCACCAACCATTTCCATTTTATTTGGGTGTATCCATATAAATGGCCCACCCTGTGTGTGTGTGTGTGTATATATATATATATATATATATATATAAACACACACACACACACACACACACACACACACACACACACACACACACACCACTGAAACCACTGCTCCAGTTCTGCTTCCTCCCTGGAAGTAAATGTTCCCCATCGACCGACTATAGATGTGATTTTTATTTGTAATCACAGACATCCCAAGTCTCCCGGAAGTTTTTTCGTGATTGGGAAAAAAAGTCTGTGTCGCCTATGTGTGCGTTTGTGTGCGCTCTTGGCCGCTCGTTCTAGATTCCAGGAGATTTTATCTGGCTTGTGGGCATCAGGGAGCCGCTATGTATAATCGTATAATATGCGGGTGACTCCCAGAGCTTCCGGGAGACTTGGGATGTCTGTAATCATCTTTTTCTTTATGATATGCACCAAATCAGGTTTTTTCCTTCAGTTCACAGTATTTGATCTTTCGGGTCTTCATTTCATTCAATATCTATCGTGACGTGATACTAACTTTCACTAGCAGTTCCATGGGAATCACATTATAATGTTATATACAAAATAACTGAGGTAAATTGTCACTATACTTAATACTGATTAGAGCAGCTCTACATAACCTGAAGCTGGTAAGAATTTCTGTACCTGATTAGATTTGAAATGCAGTATTTAATGAATTTTGCAGATAATATTAGTATATACTGTAAAGCCTCACTGACACTGATAAATCCTGTCAGGCTGTTGGCTCTCGGAGCTGATCTGATACATCCTGTCAGGCTGTTGGCTCTTGGAGCTGATCTCATACATCCTTCCAGGCTGTTGGCTCTTGGAGCTGATCTCATACATCCTGTCAGGCTGTTGGCTCTCAGAGCTGATCTGATACATCCTTCCAGGCTGTTGGCTCTCGGAGCTGTGAGGATGTAACTACACGAAAGAGCAAGGCCGATCAGAATGTTACATAATGGAGAGCGTACCAACCACAGAGCTGTTGGCTCTCCGAGCTAATCTGATAAATCCTGTCAGACTGTTGGCTCTCAGAGCTGATCTGATGAAGCCTGTCAGGCTGATGGCTCTTATTATATTTCATAATAATAATAATAATAATAACTATTATTATTAACACTACAATAATAATATTTTTATAAAACCTTGTTTTTACTCTGAATGTTGAGATGATGATTGAATCTGAAAGATGTGTGTGGTTTTGAATGTTAATCTGACCCTTTAAGCCAGAAACACCTTTCACATCTCTAAAACAGACATTAAAGTTATCCTGTGATCCAGAACCGACTTGATTTCTTTATTAAAAAGATGAATCTTAATCTTTTACTAATTATTTGGGTCAGAAACAACTTTGTCACTTAATTTTTCCAAACCTGATTCTATGATAATGTGCTTGATGATCCGATTTAGAATCAGATTCTGATTCTGTGAGCCAGAAACTACTCAGTTTTTGTCTCTCGGAGTCAGAGAAATGGTGAATAGGAGACACTCTGTAGAGCGTGAGGGATTATTTAAAATATTATTTCTGTAAGACTACTATTGTTAGCATCATTATTAATAGATTAGCCTGTTTGTTTTTAAGTTCTTTGTATTTGTTCTGTGTTTTTGTCATAAATTCTCATGTCCAGCACTTTGATCACCTGTTGTTTAAAGTGTACTTTAGTTAAAGAAATTTTACTTGCTTACTTTATTGCTCAGTGCTAGTCCAGGGATTTCTGGAGATTTAGACTGGACAGTGGGCAATAGCTCTCCAGCCCTGTGACTGTTGGAGGGTTTTACAGTCTGATAAACATCTGTCTGGAATCTGTTCTGTTTCCGTTAACAGATGTCTGTTCTACACTCACTGTTTCCAATGACTCCCTGCTGGTGGAGTACGGAGAACCTGTTAAAGTGAACTGCTCCATACCATCCGAACCTTCATCAGTGTACAAGCTGGGCTGGGAGTCTCAGATTTATTCTGACGATACTGTGAATGAGACAAGTTTGGTGTGGACATCGCCCAGTCTGACAAAGTGGGAGGTGAACGGAAGAGAGATGTTCTGTTACCTGTCAGTGCCGAATACAGAACAATGTAAACGGAAGGTCCATCTGACGCTTTACAGTGAGTACAGTGATCCCACCTGCTCAGCTTCCTCAGTACTGCAGCACTGAAAAGCTGAAAGCTGCTTTTCCACTTTCCACTCACTGCCTTACACAGATCCACTCTCTGATCCCAGAGTTTACTGTGGATTTACACTCCGACCACAGAAATGATCACTGGGATACGATTCTAACAGGAGTCACTGCTTTTCATTCATCTGGTTCTCATTTGTTAGAGTGAGAGGCTTTTAACAGTCATTGGCTCTCATTAGTTAGTATGAATACTCCTGTCCACTGATGGTCAGTTCTTTTTCCATGTTCTAGGTAATTAGAGTTTGTCTAGCCAGTTTAGTCTAGCTGGCCTGTTAATGTAATTTTCACTGTAATTTATTATCAATTTTGGTGTCAATCAGGGGAGGATTTTGAGTCTTGGTTCCTGTCAAATTTCCTTCCTCTTCATCTGAGGGAGATTTTCTTTGCACTGTCGTTGTCAACAGCAGTTATTTTAAGCTTTGATCTGGATTCTGTGTAAAGCTGCTCTGTGAAAATGCTTGTTGTAAAAAGTGCTACATAAATAAATCTTTTTTTAATATAATTATAAATTGTTTGTATGTGTTGCCTCTCTCTATTCAGAGCATCCAGACAGTGTGAAGATCAGCTCTGAGTCCAGCGTGTGGTCAGAAGGTCAGATGATGAAGCTGAAGTGTGAGATTGAGAATGTGGGTCCATTACAGAACCTTACTGTGCAGTGGACCAGAGTGGACCAGAACAACAACATGACTGAAATGCCGTATGGAAGTTTCAGAGCTTCTGGAGAGGAGAGGAAGAACGGGAATGTGACGTCCACACTGAATGTCTCAGCCAGCCGTGATGAAGATGGAGTCCAGTATCAGTGTACAGCTCTACTGAAGCTGGAGCAGCTCCAACAACCACAAGTGGGATCATCAGAACGTCTGAAGCTCACAGTGCACTGTGAGTTTATTACACCTGTGAACAGAACTGTGTAGCAGTGCTGTAGTCCAGTGTTGGCCGGTTGACAGACCAAACCATGGACACCATTTGATTCAAATAAAAGCTCAGGTTTATTTATGTTTTCATAAAAGGTTTCATAAAATGTTTACTTATGTTTTCATAAAAGACTCAATTGCAAGATTATGGGATAACGGCTTCAGGGATAGGCTAACATCATGACCTCTTTGATCCCATGTGTCAAACACAAGAACCGGCCCACGAAGGTTTTTCAGTTTTTATAAATATTAGCCCATTTCACAATGTACTGCACTACAGTCCCCATCATGCACTGTAACGCAATGTGCCCCCGACTCTCCTTCCCCAACAACAATCTATGGGGCAGCAGTTACACCTCAGTTCTACACAATTCCACACAATTCCAAGTACAAAATTCTTCTTCTTACCTTCAAGGCTTTACATGGTCTGGCTCCGACATTCCTTTCTGATCTCATTTCTCTATATTGTTCGTCTCGTGCCCTCTGATCTTCTAATTCTGGACTCCTCACAGTTCCCTCAACTAGACTTTCTACCATGGGTGGCAGATCTTTCAGTGCTGCTGCCCCCAAACTCTGGAATTCTCTACCTTCCACTCTTTGTAACTGCTCTTCTCTGTCTTCCTTCAAATCCCCGCTAAAAGCCTTCCTTTTTTCCTGTCTGTAGTCTTAATTTTTTATGATGTAAAGCGTCCTTGGGTTTGTGAAAGGGACTATATAAACTAAACTTATTATTATTATTATTATTATTATTATTATTACCAGTCCTATCATGCACTAGCTTCATTTCAGCTGCAGCTCAAGCAACATAAACACTCAACACTCAGCTCAGCAGCTCAGAAACTGAGCCTGTATTAATGAACTCGTTGCAGGTGTTTAGTTCAAGTAAACAGTCAGGTTTAAAAGATTGAGCTCCTGCTGGCAACAAGAGCTACAGCCACTCACTTTTGTGACTGAAAACTTATCCCCTCACTCAGTACTGCTCTTCTACTGTAACCTCGTAGCCTTGCTGTATGTTCTCTCGTTTCTGTCCTGTTTATTTTATTCCTTTGTTTACAGTGTCTTTATCTTTTATTATCTTTATTTTGCGGTTTCCTCAGGATCTTCTAATGACAGTGTATTTAAAATGTATTGAAACCTAGTCACCATCTGTGTCTAACAGTGTCCTCTATGTTTCTCATCAGACAAGCCCACCATAACACAACTTTCCAACGGTACCATATCGCTAACTCAGGGTGATGAGCTGGTTCTGAACTGTTCAGCTCATGGTAACCCCAGTCCTCAGTACTCCTGGAGCTCACCTAGAAACAAGAACCACACAAACTCCTCCATCTTCATCAACAGCGTCCAGTCAGAGGATCAGGGTCAGTACATCTGCACTGCCAACAACGATGAAGGCTCTGATTCAGTGACTGTGGTGGTTAACGTTGTAGGTGAGTGTGAAGATCATGTAAACGCTGTACATGTAGATCTGATCTGAGAAAGTGAAGCTGATGTTCTGTTCCTTTGTTTCTTTATTAGAGGACTACATGCTGATCATCATTGTCTGTGCTGTGCTTTGCTTGGTGTTGCTGGTAATTGTGGTCTCCTTTTGCTACTGCAAGTATTACCGACACACCCACATGGGCCACTACATCCTGAAGAACCTGACATCACATAGACACAACTGCAACGTGGCCCACAATGACACAGACCAGAGCCAGCTGTAGCTGAAGCTAAGCTACTCATAGCCTCAGACGCTTCGCCAGAGCTGGCTTATGAGGAATCTGGCCACTTCCTATTTCCCCTGTTATATTAAAAACACAACTGCAGAACAGCAGAGGGCGCCCTCGAGGGAGTCGGGGTGAATGGAACTCAAAGGCTAAAAACTAAAAGTTAAAGCAGTTTATAATCTTTTACACAAAACATTCTTTTAATTTTAGACAGCAGACGGAAGTGTTTCACTAAACACCAAAGGAAACTCACCTGTATGTTTCCTTTATCTACAAAAAACAGACACTAACACTACTGCTACTGAGAGCTGATTGGTTAGTGTTACTGCTACTGAGAGCTGATTGGTTAGTGTTACTGCTACTGAGAGCTGATTGGTTAGTGTTACTGCTACTGAGAGCTGATTGGTTAGTGTTACTGCTACTGAGAGCTGATTGGTTAGAGTTACTGCTACTGAGAGCTGATTGGTTAGTGTTACTGCTACTGAGAGCTGATTGGTTAGTGTTACTGCTACTGAGAGCTGATTGGTTAGTGTTACTGCTACTGAGAGCTGATTGGTTAGTGTTACTGCTACTGAGAGCTGATTGGTTAGTGTTACTGCTACTGAGAGCTGATTGGTCAGCATTACTGCTACGGAGTGCTGATTGGTTAGCATTACTGCTACTGAGAGCTGATTGTTTAGCATTACTGCTACTGAGAGCTGATTGGTCGGCGAGCAGAGCAGCTCATTGGCTGTTCACGCTCACTGACATCATGAACATACATGAGGTGCCGTTTTAAATTCCTATAACTCAAGTTTAAAAGCTCTTATAATATAACAGCACTGTTAAAATGTTTTATGCTGTTCAGGAAATTATTGAATTCTTTTATAGTTAAAATGCTTCAGCATTTATAAACTATGATTTTGTTCAAATGCTCCATATCAACCCATTCATTTTGACCCCTAGTGTTTGAGTAACCCAAAAGACAGAGTTGAAAGTCTCCTCTCTACAAGTTCTCTGGCTCCACCTACAGACGTTCTGATAGATACTGTAGGCTAAGACGGCCTCGTCTACCTGTTGAGACTCGCTTTGGCGGTTCAAACCTCAGTCTGGATGCAGTTGCTCTGGTTTACTGTCTGATTTGTTCATCAAGCTAAATGCAGCATTTCCCTGTGGCTACAGAGCCGTAACAAACCACTGGGTCCAGATTGACAATCTGTTCACATATCAAATTAGCTTTGACCTTAAAAAGTAGACTGTTCTTCATGACAGTGATTTAAGAGATTAAAGCTGACCCTGACTCTACTGTATCTAATGCTAACCCTAACTCTACTGTATCGAACGCTAACCCTGACTCTACTGTTTCTGATGCTAATCCTGAATCTAGTGTATCTATTGCTAATGCTGACTCCACTGTATCTAATGCTAACCCTGACTCTACTGCAGGCCTGATAGTTTTCAGGCGCCACACCGGAATTCCGGCGTACCGACGTGTCTGCGAGAAAAAAAAAGGTTCGCCTAGTGCAGGGGTCAGCAACCTTTTTGACTCAGAGAGCCATAAAAGCAAAATAATTGGAAATTTATTTCAGTGAGAGCCACATAATATATTAAAACGACGACGACATCTCACTCTAGCGAACTGGGGGGTGGGGGGGGTGACGACGCCGACATGTCAGTCAAGCGAACCGAAAGTATGTGATATTCCGCCCGAACATTTTTTTAAGTCTCAAAAATAATATACGTTAATTAAATTAATTATTTTCAAAAGCTGAGCCGCATCAGAGGGATCAAAGAGCCGCGGGTTGCCGACCCCTGGCCTCGTGATCTGACCATAGGATCTGACACTTCTCTTGATCTGACATGCGCAGGTTTCACTGTAACCAACACCAAGGCCTAGCCTACTAGCCATTAAGCCAGTCAGAAACAGGGGGGGCGGGACTTGCTTTGACCAAACAAATTGATAGATTCAGTAGGAAATCCCGGGAAATACATGTGCGAATTTTTTTCCACTGTCAACGCGAAACGTATAAACTAAGTATTTAAAATACTTAAAATATTTAAAATAAATGCTGCATAATTTGCTATTACATTTTTAAAAGAAATGAATGTGTCCTTGTTCATGTCATTTAGTCAATGGTTAGGCTACTAATCAATTCCTAGTTTAGGAGTATTGTTATTGCCACCTGCTGACCGTTCTTGGTATGGCTGTAGTATCTAGTCTTCTATGCTATAGAAGCAATAAGGTATGTGACTAGTTAAAAACAGGTATGGATTCCTGAGCAGGCCTGCTAGTCCCAAGAGTTCTGGTAATCTGCACAAGCTTCTGAAATATAGGCTTATATTGGGTTTGTTCATCTCATGTCTGAATGTTGTTCATGTATTTCAACAAATTTCAACACAATCTATCATTGAAGGGACTAATTCAAAAGCAAAAACTCTTTGACAGTAATGAAGATCAGGGTTATAAATAGACGTATATCTGCACCCAGGGGCCAACAAGTTATGTGTTAAGTGTGTCGTATACATAGCACCCCCACCCTGCTCACCTCCCGAGCAGAGAAAAAGTTCAGGCTCAGGAATTTTACCCACTATCACCCCTGCTCTACTGTATGTAATGCTAACCCTGACTCTATTGTATCTAACGCTAACCCTGACTCTATTGTATCTAACGCTAACCCTGACTCTATTGTATCTAACGCTAACCCTGACTCTACTGTATCTAATGCTAACCCTGACTCTACTGTATCTAATGCTAACCCTGACTCTATTGTTTCTAATGCTAACCCTGACTCTATTGTATCTAACGCTAACCCTGACTCTACTGTATCTAATGCTAACCCTGAGTCTATTGTATCTAACGCTAACCCTGACTCCACTGTATCTAATGCTAACCCTGACTCTACTGTATCTAATGCTAACCCTGACTCTACTGTGTCTGATGTGAATCCTGACGCTACTGTATCTGATGTGAATCCTGACTCTACTGTATCTAATGCTATCCCTGACTACTGTATCTGATGTGAATCCTGACTCTACTGTATCTGATGTGAATCCTGACTCTACTGTATCTAATGCTAACCCTGACTCTACTGTATCTAACGCTAACCCTGACTCTACTGTGTCTAATGCTAATCCTGACTCTACTGTATCTAATGCTAACCCTGACTCTACTGTGTCTGATGTGAATCCTGACTCTACTGTATCTGATGTGAATCCTGACTCTACTGTATCTAATGCTATCCCTGACTCTACTGTATCTGATGTGAATCCTGATTCTACTGTATCTGATGTGAATCCTGACTCTACTGTATCTAATGCTAACCCTGACTCTACTGTATCTGATGTGAATCCTGACTCTACTGTATCTGATGCTAACCCTGACTCTACTGTATCTGATGTGAATCCTCTGATTCTCTGAAACTCTGATTCTATGGTATCTAAACTGAGACACTGAAACACACTCATGATGCAGTAACCAAATTTACCCAATAGTTTCTCCACAGAATGCTTGTGCTAGTCCATATTAAATGTGTACAGCTGTCATGTTCCTGCTAATCTAACATACAGTGCACCTTTTCATTACAGGTATTATGTATTCAGAAGTTTTACATTTGTTTAAAATTCTGTTAATAAAGGATCTACTGTGTTGCTTTTCTCTGATCTGTTCTCAGTCAGCATTAATTCTGATGCTACTGTAGTTCATGCTAACCCATGAATCCACTGGAGTTCATGCTAAATCAGGAAACCACTGGACTTCATGGTAAATCAGGAAACTGCTGGACTTCACACTAAATCAGGAAACCGCTGGACTTCATGCTAAATCAGGAAACCACTGGAGTTCACACTGAATCAGGAAACCACTGGAGTTTATACAAAATCAGGAACCCACTGGAGTTCATGCTAAATCAGGAAACCACTGGACTTCACACTAAATCAGGAAACCACTGGAGTTCATGCTAAATCAGGAAACGACTGGAGTTCATGTTAATCCTTTTCTAGACTACTAGATCTGTAGCCCTATATACACATATAGCATGAGACTGATTTTGGATTAGCACACCTTTAAAAAAACAGCTCTGAAAATTCTTTAGATTCATAATAGAATGGCAGTTTGTCTTACAGTGTGATTTCTAAGCATGAAGTTAAGAAATAAACTCTTATTAAAGACATTATTTTGTCAAGCTGTGTCAAGCAATTCATTACATTTGATGAATCTGGTAGTATTGTTCTTTATAAGCTTGAGCTAAACCATGGCCTTAAGTGACCTCCAGTGTATAAAGATCATTTTAATGTTTAACGACCTCTAGTGGATCTTGAAGATCATTACAACTTCTTTAGTGAACTCTAATAGATAAATAAGTCATTACGGCCTATTTTGTGACCAGGTTCCAGGCAAGATAGCAGACCAGGTGGTTGAGCAGTTGTAATCTGCTGCTTGTTAGACCCATATTGTGGAAATATAGCACCAGTCCTCAGAGTTACAGACACTAATCACACAGGAAGGTAAAGAAGTGTGGCTTGGTTGAGAAGTACTGTGAAATGCCCACTGATTCACCGAGAGATAAGATGCCTAGTTGTAAAGCGAATCCTACTGTGGATGCAGCTTTGACGGATCACCATGATTACATGCCAGCGTCCTCACCATCAGGTGGAAAGAGGAAGCCAGCCTCCACACCAACCAAACCCCCTGCCTCTTACCTCAGGAACGAAAAACGATGACGCCTATAACTCTTGTCTGGCTTCCAGGAGCAGTGACACAAATAATGCTAGCATTCTAGCTGCTACCAACTTGCTGACTGCTGTCTTTGGTAAACAGCTAAGAGAAACTCTGACTGAGGCTGATGTCACAAGGTCAGTGGAAATCAGTGCAGCTAAGAGCTTTGGAAAACTAAGTTCTTTATCCAGAGGGGAAGAAGAAGCCAAGAAATAGAGTTGCAGAAGTTGAGCAATAAGATACACTGGAATTTGCAACTTCAAGGTCTGAAGGTCTGATGGGGAAGACACTTGCAATGCCACTGTCAGCATCCTGAGCAAGAAGAGAGAGGCTGGTAAGGATCTTCATGCAGTTTAGTGAGTTGTTTTATCATAGTGATGCGAACAGGTAGACTGTGGTGCTTTATTGTGGAAGTGGGACACAGGAGCAGTGATGCCTCACAGGCAGAGTTTCTGCTTCTTGTTTTGTGCTGTTGGTACATTTTCCTTGTATGTATTCTAGTTTTCTTTTATGTTCATTTCTGATTTAGCTTGTACAGGGAGATTCACTTGAAAGATGCCCTGAATATTGTATAATAACTCTCTTTAGGAAGAATCAATATAAGCAAAACAACGTACAATGAGCTCCTCAGGATATGGAACTTCGAACGAGCCAGGATGCGCCTGCATCGGAGCGATGAGGTAGGTTCCAGACAGCTGCTCTTACATTCTACCTCAACTTCCAGGTGCACCCCATTTGGCGCTATTTCCCCCAGTATGCCTGCTGATATGTTCAGGAACATGGCACGCCGCATTGAAATGTGTCTGGCAGAAAACAGAGATTCACTTCCAGCATCACACGTAATGCAAACGGTGAAACATACGTCAAGGAATGTAGTGTATATTCTGGTTCAGATTTCTTTATATTATTTGGGCCCTCTTTCGAGTTAATTTCCCTGTATTTCCCAAAATGCTGGGGACGGAGAAAGGAAAGGTTTTATGGGACAAAATCAAGGTACAGGGTCAATCAGAGCAAATGATTTTAGTCTAATTTAAGTCAATCAAACATAAAATCCACCAGTTATTTTTTCATGGCTCTACAAAATCTGTGCTTTGAGCACCCCCACTACTCTGAGAATATATCCACTATAAGACCAATGCATTCAGCTTTACAGAAAGCAAACCTGAGAGTCAGCCTCCTACACCTCTCTGCCAGGGCCAGCCTCCTACACCTCTCCGCAAATCAAATTTATTTGTATAGCGCTTTTTACAACGGATGTTGTCACAAAGCAGCTTTACAGAATTTCGGAAAAGACCGTTTTAACAGGACTGTAAGAATGTACAACCCCCCCCCCAGTGGGCAAGCCAGGGGCAACAGTGGTAAGGAAAAACTCCCTCAGAACTGAGGAAGAAACCTTGGGAGGAACCAGGCTCACCAGGGGGGACCCATCCTCCTCTGGTCAAACTACCTACAAGTGATTATACTACTAATATTAATAGCAGTATTATTGGTATTAGGAATAGCTAGGAGTCTATGAGAATATCAGTGTAGGGTGGGCAGCTAGTCCAAGGCAGGTGGTGGCAGCTGGGGCGTGGGCAGCTGGTCTGAAGTGGGTAGCAGGAGGGCTCGGCAGTCGATCGTCCTTCAGTGTCCAGCCGGACATGTGGGCGGTTGTATACTCGGAAAGAAAGCAGGGAGATGGAATTAGTTTTATTCTATCCGTTTGTACATAAACAGGGAATGTGAACATTTCCAGAGTGTGGCTAACGACTCCGGCAGATCTGACTATGACAGGTTAACCTACAGGAGAGAGCCAGAAGGACACAGACACGGCAGCACTCTGAGACAGTCTGGCGTCCCTCCACTCCACCGTCCACAAACTTGAGTGACCACGTGCGAGCAGCGGGACGACGGCACCAGCGTCTCAGTTTACTATAATTCCCTGTGTCCATGGACCCCAGGATCTGCTGCCTTTATCTAAGGAGGAACATTACCTACCAAAAGCTAAACTGAACAAGTGAGTTTCAGCCTAGTCTTAAAGATAGAGACTGTGTCTGAGTCCCGAACAGTTTCTGGAAGATCATTCCAGAGTTTGGGGGCTTTAAAAGAAAAAGCTCTTCCCCCAACTGAAACCTTCTGAATTCTGGGGACTATTAATAAGCCAGCACTCTGGGATCTGAGTGGTCGTGAAGGCTCATAATGAGAAACAAGGTCTTGTAAGTACTCGGGAGCAAGACCATGTAGGGCTTTATAAGTCAATAAAAGGATTTTATAATCAATACGGAATTTAACAGGCAGCCAATGAAGTGATGATAGCACTGGACTAATATGATCAAATTTTCTAGTTTTAGTGAGGACCCTGGCTGCTGCGTTTTGGACTAGTTGGAGTTTGTTTAAATTCCTGCTCGTGCATCCTGACAGTAGTGCGTTACAGTAGTCCAGCCTGGAAGTAATAAAGGCGTGTACTAGTGTTTCTGCATCACGCAGGGACAGGGCATTTCTGATCTTGTCGATGTTGTGAAGATGTAGAAAAGCTGTCCTAGTGATGCCGCCTATGTGTTGATCGAATGATAAATCTGAATCTATTATAACGCAAAGATTTTTTGCTGCTGATCCAGGTGCGGCTGGAAAGTCGGCGAGATTTAAGATTAAATCTGGTGATTTACTTCTTGCTAATTTTGGACCCAGAACTAGAACCTCTGTTTTGTTACTGTTTAATAGGAGGACGTTATGTGACATCCAGCCTTTCACGTCTTTTACACAGTCCTCCATTTTCTTTAACTTGTATTTGTCATCAGGCTTGGCTGATATGTACAGTTGCGTATTGTCTGCATAACAATGAAAGTTTACGCCATGGTTACTTACAACTGTGCCTAAAGGTAACATGTATAGCGTAAATAATAATGGTCCTAATATAGAGCCCTGCGGAATTCCAAATCTCACTTATGAATAATTGGAAGATAAATTGTTTACCCTAACGAACTGATAACGTTCTGATAGGTAAGATCTGAACCATGATAGGGCTGTCCCTGTGACTCCAACCATGTTTTCTAACCTTTCTAGGAGAATATTGTGGTCTACTGTATCGAAAGCTGCGCTGAGGTCAAGTAGCACTAAGAGAGATATGTAGCCTTGATCAGAGGCAAGAAGAAGATCATTAGTTATCTTAACTAGAGCCGTCTCAGTGCTGTGGTGTCGCCTGAATCCAGATTGAAATTTTTCATATATATGGTTCTTGTGTAGATATGAACTAAGTTGTTGGGCCACAGCTTTTTCTAAGATCTTTGATATAAACGATAAGCTAGAAATTAGACAAAACGGTGACATCAAGATTTGGTTTCTTGATCAGGGGTTTGATAACTGTTAGTTTAAAAGCTTTGGGTACATGGCCCAAAGCTAAGGGACGAGTTTAAAATAGTTGAAATATGGTTTATAATAACTGGTAGTACTTATTTGAGTAATTTTGATGGAATTGCATCGAGTATGCAGGTTGTGCAATTTGCAGAAGAGATAATCTTCTCTAGCTCCAGCTGTGGGAGTGGGTAAAAAGTTTCCAGGCTCTTTTCTACAGCTGTGTTTTGTTCTATACCAGCCAAGTCAGATGACAGCCAAGCTGGATTTGAATTTGATACTGTGGGTTGAATTTGTTGTCTAATATTTTCAATTTTCAGTTATATTCAATATTTTCAGTTCAGCACCTGCCTGATTTTTTGTGATTTGGGAAATCACATTAAACAGTATGCTAGGATTACACTTATTATTCTCGATCAGCAAGGCCAGATAAGCTGAGCGAGCTTCAGTGAGGGCATTTCTATCCTCTATAAGGCCATCCTTCCAGAGTGCAACACTTCCAGCTTGGTTTGACGCCATTTCCGCTCTAATTTCTGAACTGTTTGTTTTAAGGTCCGGGTTTTATCGTTGTACCATGGGGCTTTTTCTGCCTTATTCTTTTTATTTTAAGTGGGGCCACATTTTCTAAAGTGGATCGCAAGGTATTTTCTAAATAATCGGGTAGTAAATCTAGTTCCATTGGGTCTGATGCAGTGGAGACTGGGGTTGATAACTCTGGGAGATTTTCTATAAATTATAGGGCGGTAGAAGGTTTTATTGAGCTCTTTGTTGAATAACGAGGGGACGTATATATATTATGGCTATCACTCCTCTTCTCTTGTAGTCAATAAAGAGTTCTTTTACAGATGGCTCAAATGGTGTTTTATTGTGGCTTGTTGTGGATGTTTATTTATATTCTTGATACATCCATGATATCACCTTTACAACTGTGTCGCCTTGCAAATGTGTTCGCTTTGCAAATGTGCCACCGTTGAACTAAGAATGAACATAACATAACGCACAAATTACGACCAGGTATAAAGCAGGAAAATAAATACACAAAAATGACGAAAGGTTAACATAAACATACCTCGCTGGCTGACCTGAGCTTGAGAAGAGAAATGAGAACTTAATGTTCTTATATTGAGACTTCTTAACTTAGCACATGGGTACAACAAGTTACATCACTTTGCACCTCCGAGCTTCTTAATTGACCGGATGGAAACTAACGTAAAGACTTGTTCCTCCCTGTGGATTTTCAAAATAAACATGTATAAATCAAAATAGTGGCAGTAAAAATGGCTAAGATGTAGCTCATATGAAATTAGATAATGGTCGGAGATTGCTGTGGTGTGCGGTAGGATATTAAGCCTGTCTATGTTAAGACCTAGTGTCAAAACTAAATCTAACATATGACTACAGTAGTGTGTAGGCCCTGTTACATTTTGGGTAAAACCAATAGAATTGAAGTAAATGCCTTTTTTAGAGGGTCATCTACCTTCTCAAAAGTGAATTTTAAAATCCCCTACAATTATTACTTTATCGTTGCACACAGCCAGGTTTGCAGCGAAGTCACTAAATTCTTTTATAAATTCAGAGTAGGGCCCTGGTGGCCTGTAAATGTTAAATAATGAAAATGCCTTCTTTCTTGTGACCGGATTTGTAACGTGAATAGAAAGGACCTCAAAGGAAGTGAAAGTGTCACATTGTGTCTGACTGATATCGAGAGTATTTTGGTATATTATACAGACTCCACCTAAACCAGCCATTAGGGGTGTACTTTGTGTACTTCTGGTGCCAGTCCCAAGCCCTGATAAATGGTGAGGGTTGCGTCAGGAAGGGCATCCGGCATAATACTTGTGCCAAAACTATCATGCGGATGACAAATATGATTGCCATACCGGATCGGTCGAGGCCCGGGTTAACAACGACCGCCTCCGGTGCTGTTGACAGCAGGGTGCCGGTGGAAATTGGACTACTGTAGGTCGAAGACCATCAAAGAGGAGAGGAGGAAGGCGGGTTAGAAGGCAGCGAGAGAGAAGGAAAGGCAGGAGTGTGGAGGTTAGAGTAGGGACTCTGAACATAGGGACAATGACTGGTAAAGGCAGAGAGCTTGTAGACATGATGGAGAGAAGGAAGGTAGATATTCTGTGTGTCCAGGAGACCAGATGGAAACTAAGCAAGGCCAGGAACATTGGAGGTGGATTCAAACTGTTCTATCATTGTGTAGAGAGGAAGAGAAATGGAGTAGGGATAATCCTAAAGGAACAGCTTGTGAAAAGTGTTCTGGATGTAAAGAAAGTGTCAGACAGGATCATGAGCCTGAAGTTGGAGGTTGATGGTGTAATTTTGAATGTGGTCAGTTCATATGCACCACAGGTTGGTTGTCAGTTGGTTGTCAGAGGAGAAAGAGGAATTTTGGAGTAAGATGGATGAAGTGGTAGATGGTGTCCCTAGAGAGGAGAAATTGGTGATTGGTGCAGACTTCAATGGACATGTTGGTGAAGGGAACAGAGGGGATGAAGAGGTGCTGGGTATGTATGGTGTGAAAGACAGAAATGCGGAAGGTCAGATGATTGTAGATTTTGCAAAGAGAATGGAAATGGCTGTGGTGAACACGTATTTTCAGAAGAGGGAAGAACACGGGGTGACATACAAGAGTGAAGGGAGGTGCACACAGGTGGATTATATCCTTAGCAGGAGATACCACCTAAAGGAGATTGGAGATTGTAAAGTGGTGCCAGGGGAAAGTATAGCAAGGCAGCATAGGGTGGTTGTCTGTAGAATGAGATTAGAAACAAAGAAGAGGAAGAGAGTGAAGACAGAGCCAAAGATTAGATGGTGGAAGCTGAAGGAGGAGGATGGTTGCAGGCAGTTCAGGGAAAAATTGCAACAGGAAGGAAAGTTGGTGGTGGAATGAGGAAGTCCAGGAGAGTATTCAGAAGAAGAAGGCAGCTAAGAAAAAGTGGGATAACCAGAGAGATGAAGGAAGTAGGCAGGAGTACTGTGAGGCTAGTCACATAGTGATGCCACCATTCTTTTCACTATTCAAGGAGATTTTATTGTCATTCCACCTCATGTACCATGTGATGCGAATGACAATAAAATCTCCTTGAATAGTGAAAAGAATGGTGGCAAAGGCAAAGGCTCAGGCCTATGATGAGCTGTATGAGAGGCTGGACAGTAAAGGAGTAAAGGACTTGTATCGTTTGGCTAAACAGAGAGAAAGAGCTGGAAAGGATGTACAGCATGTTAGGCTGATAAAGGATAGAGAGGGAAATGCACTAGTGAGTGAACAGAGAGTTTTGAGTAGGTGGAAGGAGTATTTTGAAGAACTAATGAATGAGGAAAACAAGAGAGAGGAGGACAACGGGGGTGAGATAGTGGATCAGAAAGTGCAGAGAATTAGTAAGGTGGAAGTGAAGGCAGCTTTTAAAAGGATGAAGAATGGAAAGGCAGTTGGTCCAGATGACATACCTGGAGAAGACAGTGGATTTTTTTAACCAGGTTGTTTAACAAAATCCTGGAGAGTGAGAGGATGCCTGATGAGTGGAGAAGCAGTGAACTGGTCCCCATTTTTAAGAACAAGGGTGATGTGCAGAGCTGCAGTAACTACAGAGGTAAAAAGTTGATGAGCCACACCATGAAGGTATGGGAAAGAGTTGAAGCAAGGCTAAGGCGACAGGTCCAGATCAGTGAGCAGCAGTTTGGTTTCATGCCCAGAAAGAGTACCACAGATGCAATTTTTGCATTGAGAGTGTTGGTAGAGAAGTACAGAGGCAGGCAAAGACCCTACACTGCCTTCTAGCTATCGCCCAATTTCACTCATAAACGTAGATCTTAAAATTATTTGCAAAGTCCTTGCCAGAAAATTAGAGGAAATCACTCCACTTATAGTACATCCTGACCAGACAGGTTTTATCAAGGGTAGACAATGAGCCAATAACACACGCAGACTAGTAAACATAATAGATTACTGCACAATTAACAAATTAGAAACAACCATTGTACCTTTAGACGCAGAAAAGGCATTTGATCGGGTAAACTGGAAATATTTATTAGCAGTCCTACACAAATTCGGATTTGGTTCAACCTTCACAAACTGGATCAAAACCTTACATAGCTCTCCTAGTGCACGTGTTAGGACAAACGATATCACTTCACAAAGCTTCACTCTGCAGAGGGGCACAAGGCAGGGCTGCCCACTATCACCCTCACTTTTCGTTATCTTCATTGAGCCATTAGCAGCAGCAATTCGACAAAATACAAATATTAAAGGAATTAACACAGAAACTACAAACCACAAGATAAGTCTTTATGCAGATGATGTATTACTTTTCCTGGAAAACTCCCAAGCTTCCCTCCCGAATACAAATAGACTAATAGATAGCTTCTCTTCTATATCAGACTATTCCATCAACTGGGGAAAATCAACAGTTTTGCCTATAAACTGTAGTTTCCAGAACACAACAGCCATTCCACTACAATCAGGTAATATTAGATATTTAGGCATACATGTCTCTGCTAGGCTTTCAGACTTAGTGCAGTTAAATCATATCCCTTTACTGAAAACAATAGAAGATGATCTCAAACATTGGAACGCCTTACCTATATCACTCATGGGGAGAGTCGCTACCATTAAAATGATGGTTTTATCAAAAATCAACTATTTATTCTCACTAATCCCAAATAAACCCCCTGCTGCTTGGTTTAAGTCCTTAGATTCAAACATTTCACAATTTTTATGGAAAAATAAGCCATCAAGAATAAGTCTGAAAACTCTACAAAAGCCGAAAAACAATGGTGGTTTAGAACTACCAAATTTTTATAATTATTTCTTAGCCAATAGATTACAATACATTTCAAAATGGATCAAACCTGACTTACTAGACAGTCCATGGTTGGACCTAGAACAAGCATTCTGTAGAAAAACAAAACTCTCAGACTTACCTTACATTAGCTCTATTATTAAGCGCCACGACGCTTTTAAAAGCCTCAGTATAAATAGCTCACTGACAGCCTGGTGGGAATTTCTAAAACTAACTCAGTCTCCACTTATTCCATGCAAACTAACACCCATTTGGAACAATCCAGACATTTGTCAGAATAAGAAAGTACTAAATTTCACATCATGGCATGAAAAGGGAATAAAAAATTTAGAACATGTTATTAAAGAGGGAAACTTTGTCACATTCCAGGAACTCATATCAGAATATGGACAACAGTAAATTTCTTGAATATCAACAATTGAAATCCATCATTCAAGAGAGATTTAATCCCAACCAACTAAATTTGGAAATATCAACATGGGTAACTGAATTTTTAAATTTATGTACCCCTAAACTATTATCAAAACTGTACAAATTATTATTAAAATTTGATGACTCAATCTCCCTCCCGATAGCCAAATGGGAACGTGATCTCTCTATCAATCAAGATCAAAGCTTTTGGACAGAAATATGTTCAAATATCTTCAAAATAAGTAAAAGCCCCAACTTACAACTTATACAATACAAAGTCCTTCATAGAGTACATTATACAGGACAAAGGATGTTCCAAATGGGCCTAGCACAATCAAACATATGCACCCACTGTACAGCCAATGTAACCGATAACTATCTGCATGCTATATGGGATTGTAGGCCTGTTCAGATGTTCTGGCACAGGATATGTACAGACTTGTCCACGTGGCTTAAATGTTGCATCCCAACCTCACCCAGACTGTGCATCTTAGGAGATGTCAGTGAATTGGTTATGGATGCAAATACATCACACATAGTTCTCACTGCCCTATGCATCGCCAAGAAAACCATCCTCATTAACTGGAAGCAAAAAAAAGATCTACATATTACTCTTTACAAAAATTCATTATTTGATCACATTAGTCTGGAAAGAATGTCTGCTTCCTCTAAAAACCAGTTGGAGGAATTTAACTCTCTTTGGCTCCCACTGATCAACTCCACTAGTTAGTCGGGGTGGTTGGCTGTGGTTTCATCTCCCGGGTGGCCTAGTTGGTGGCTGGGAATTGACTCTGGGATGACTGCTTGTGTTGGTAACTTCCTGAGTAAGCTGGGGGGCCTCGGCGGCTGACCTGGGGTGTCTGTGTGCTCGCCCTGGTTGGTGGTGGATGGGTGGGGGCTCGGGGGGCGCCGACGTTTTGCCTCGGGTGCAGGTCCGGGGATGCGTGGAGGGCGGGTGCAGGCCCTGGGTGGGGTAGCTGGCCTCCCCTCCGGGGCTGGTGGCGGGACACGGGGCCCGATGCCTTATAGCTGCCCGACCCCATGCTGGGTCCCTGCCCGTGCGGGGATGGCTTGCGCCGCTGCGGGCGCACCACCGGGTGGGGCGGGTTGACCTTGCGTCGGGGCGTCGGGTCTGTGCCTTGGGGTTCTGGGGTGCCTGAGTGGCGGGGGTGGGGCGATGTCCAGTGGGGGGGGGTGTGGGGTGGACTGGGGGCAATGGGTTCCTGACTCAGGCCAGCTTGTCTTCTGTCTCGTTGATGTCTGTTGTTGTTTGACTGGAATGGTTCGGTACAGGTGTATATAGGTGTGTGGGTCTATGTGTAGGTGTATATATGAGAGCAGGTGGATGTGTGGGTGTATATAGAGGATGAATGTGTCATGTGATCACACAGGTTTATTGACGGTGGAGTGGGGGAATCCCAGTGTCTCAGGGTACTCTCATATCTATCCTACCTTCTGGTTCTCTCCTTTTAGTTTATGCTGTTATAGTTAGATCTGCCGGAGTCACCAACCACACTCTGGGGGAAATCATATTTATTACAGTCATACTCCTGACCAGAACTAATTTTGTCTCTTTACTCTTCCTGAGATAATGACTGCCCTCCCATCAGGGCCTCCTCCTCACCATCACCAACCTGCTTTCCTGTTCATTTGTGCCAACCGCAACAGACTCAATTACATCACTGTGCAATCCAGATGTACCAGCTTTGAGATAGGATGGGACTGTTTCAGCTCACTCCCACTTTTCATAAAGACTCAGTCAGAAACTTCCTCTACCAGTGCAGTTTCTAAAGCTTTACCATCCAGTCTTCAAACAGAGATCCTCTTAGCTTTTATTTGGTATTTAGCTCATTAAATTGTAAACACTGTTTGACCAGAGGAGGATGGGTCTCCCCTTGTGAGTCTTGGTTCCTCCCAAGGTTTCTTCCTCCAGACTGAGGGAGTTTTTCCTTGCCACCGTCGCCTCTGGCTTGCTCACTGGGGGATTTATGTTGTAACTGTGTGTTTTCAAACTTCTGTAAAGCTGCTTTGTGACAACATTGTTGTAAAAAGTGCTATACAAATAAACTTGAATTGAATTGTTAAAAAAAAAAAAAGAGAAGTACAGAGGAGGTCAGAAGGAGCTACATTGTGTCTTTGTGGATCTAGAGAAGGCATATGATAGGGTGCCAAGACAGGAACTGTGGTACTGTATGAGGAAGTCAGGTGTAGCTGAAAAGTATGATAGGGTGGTGCAGGACATGTATTAGGATAGTGGAGTGCAGTTGGAGTGACAAATGGTTTCAAGGTGAAGGTGGGGTTACATCAGGGATCAGCTATGAGCCCCTTCTTGTTTGCAATGGTGATGGACAGGTTGACAGATGAGGTCAGGCAGGAGGCTCCAAGGACCATGATGTTTGCAGATGACATTGTATTCTGTGGTGAGAGTAGAGAACATGTGGAAGAGAATCTGGAGAGGTGGAGGTTTGCACTGGAGAGGAGAGGAATGAAGGTCAGTAGAGACAAGACGGAATACATGTGTGTGAATGAGAGGGAGGCAGGTGGAAAGGTGAAGATGCAAGGAGTAGAGGTCGTAAAGGTGGATGACTTCAAATATCTTGGGTCAACCATCCAGAGCAATGGACAGTGTAGAAACAGTGTTGTTCAGTTTAGCTTTTGGTAGCTAATGGTCCCCCTTAGATAAAGGCAGCAGATCCAGGGGTCCATGGACACAGGGAATTATAGTAAACTGAGTTGCTGTGCTGTCTTCCTGCTGCTCGCACGCAGTCACTCAAGTTTGTGGACGGTGGAGCGGAGGGATGCCAAACTGTTTTTGAGTGCTGCCGTGTCTGTGTGTCCTTCTGGTTCTCTCCTTTTAGTTAAGCTGTCATAGTCAGTTTCTTCTTCAGTCTTTCCTTGCCACTGTTGCCCCTGGCTTGCCCATCAGGGGGTTTCTGTACATTCTTACAGTCCTGTTGAAACTTTGTCTTTTCTGAATTTCTGTAAAGCTGCTTTGTGACAACATCTGTTGTAAAAAGCGCTATAGAAATAAATTTGATTTGATTTGATAGAAAAGAGGTAAAGAAGAGGGTGCAGGCAGGATGGAGTGGGTGGAGACGGGTGTCAGGGCTGATGTGTGACAGAAGGATAGCAGCAAGAGTGAAAGGGAAGGTTTACAAGACAGTAGTGCTTCCTGATATGATGTATGGTTTGGAGACTGTGGCTCTGTCTAAAAGACAGGAGGATGAGCTGGAGGTGGCGGAGATGAAGATGCTGAGATTTTCGTTGGGAGTGACAAGGATGGACAAGATTAGAAATGAGCAGATCAGAGGGACAGTGAAGGTGGAGCAGTTTGGAGATAAAGCCAGAGAGGCCAGGTTGAGATGGTTTGGACATGTGTTGAGGAGGAATAGTGGATATATTGGTCAAAGAATGTTGGAGATGGAGCTGCCGGGTAGAAGGAGAAGAGGTAGACCTCAGAGGTTTATGGATGTAGTGAAGGTGGACATGGAGATGGTTGGTGTAAAAGTAGAGGAGGCAATGGATAGGGCAAGATGGAGGCAGATGATCCGATGTGGCGACCCTTAAAGGGAGCAGCCGAAAGACGAAGAAGATACAGACTCCACCTCTCTTGCCTGATAAGCTTGGCCTATGTGCATAATTATAGCCTACAGGCGTGGCTTCATTTAAAGCTAAATATTCACCTGGTCTAACCCACGTTTCAGTAAGACAAAAAAAGTCAAATTTATGATCGCTTATAATTTCATTTACGCCAGCCTCCTACACCTCTCCACCAGGGCCAGACTCATACACCTGCTACACCTCACCACCACTGACACAAAGAAACAGCTTTAAACACAAGGGAACATTTTAAAATACAAAACTTTCCAGTAACTTTCTGAGGAGCTGTTCTAACAGGACACTGTCCCCAAATGTGTTTTGTAGGAATTCAATCCTTCTTTTTCTCGCAAAGCTTTCTGTATGTAAACTCTGAACTATGTACATAACATCCTTCTGAGGACTTTACAGTGGTTACGTTGGATGAAAACGCTTGTGCTTTCTATAAAGAAATGACTGAACATTTGTTTGTTTTATGTAAATACTCTGCAGCTTTTTGGGATGATTTACGTTATTGTTTATATGTAAAGATTTTTGGTCTAAGTGATTTTTAAAAACTCAGATCCTATAGACTAAATAAATGGTTATAAATTATATTTTATGGTGGTCAAAATATTATATGATTAAAATTTTATATGTGCAGTAAAGTGAGTTCATCACCACCTTTCTCCATGTTCCACAAGGAGCTCGTCTAACAGAGGGGAAATGAAAGATAAAAAAGATTAAATTATGAATATTGTCTGATAAACACGCCACTGCCAGGGTTTGTCTTTGTGTCTCATCTTCTCCGGTGGGTAAAGATCATTACAGCCTATTTTGCGACCTCTGGTGGTTAAATGACATCACTACATCATTTAAATCCTTACAAAATCATTACAACTTCCTTTTCTCTGGATTGATGTGATTAATTAAACTATTAATAAGACATATTGAGTATTAAGAACCGCATCATTGATTTACGGTCTATTATTACAATGTCAAGACTGTTACAATCGCAGAACCCTTATGGGTTCTGTATAGAACCATCCACAGCACGTTCTCTATCAATCTGAAGAACCATTTTATGATACAAAGAACGCTTCAATCATGCAAAGGATTCTTTGAGTGCTCATGGTTCTGTATAGAACCATTTTCTTTACTAAAGAAAACTTGAAGAACCATCTTTTTAAGAGTGTAGCTCAGTGTCAGCAACAGCTTTTCCTATAAGATCGTTGTATGTCAGACGGTATATGTTAGCTCAGTTGTTTGCAATAGTTGTCTTCGATTATTTTCTGGCTTGTATGCAGGACAGTAATGTGAGTGGTCCAAAGGTGGTCCAGCAGTGGTTTACAGTGGTGTAAAGGTTTAATATAAACCTGTTTGTCAGCCTTGTACATGACTGAAAGGACCGGCCGTTTTTGGTCCGTTCATGAAGAGGAACCAGAGAGTGGATCACCTGTCCTGTGGAAAGTCTCAGTTGCAGCGGGAGCGCTCGGTGCAGGAAGACAGAACGACTCTCTTAATCAATCAAAGAGTTTATTAAGTCTTCTGCACACAGAAAGAAGGGCACTCCTTCTTTTATACAAACACGTCCTGCCCTGTTGCGTACAAGCAAACAGGGTGGACCCAAATAAGTTGTCTAACAGTCATGAAATGCTAAGCTGACACTCACGGACCACCGGAACTGCCCAAAGGAGAGGGGCTTCTGCTCTGTGTACGATAATCTTACCTACGAAAGAGAACAAATGGTTCTGGACAGAATGTTGTCCCGATAAGAGGAGCAAGTTGTTTGTGCAAACTGCCAAGGACAGTAGCTATGCTTGCTGCAAAGTCTGCTTAGAGCAGAGTTAGAGCAGAGTTAACCCTTTCATTCCCCTCTTTTATGCCTCACCAACTGGGCGAGTTACTGTGGTGCGTGAGAACACACATACATATGGTTGGTGCTGGAGATGAGAGGCTGGTATACGGGCCGCGGGGGTCGCATCGCAGAGGCCAGCGCGTAGACCCTTTCCATGAGGCATCTGAAAAAAACAAGGACCCAAACACAACAACAGCAAAACCATACAGATAATGGGGACAGCCATGGCAAAATAAGGAGTAAGTAGTTAATAAGGAGTTAGTAAGGAGTTAGTAAGGACATATTTAAGAATGTACTGCAAACATGTAGCAAAATCTGTAGTGTTGCGAGTTTTAGAACAAAAATCCTGTGATAGAGAAAGAGAATAATTAATGTGAGGGTAATCATAATGAGTAACATTCAAACAGTCAGGAGACAGACAGGTGTGTGCTACAGCCTGCAGAGTAGCAGAGAGATCCAGAGGGGCCGTGACCATGGAGTGCTTGTTCACACTGGAGGGCATCAGGTGACACACGTAGCAGGAGTCATTGTTGTACTGCTTGGCTGTCCAGTTAGCATACTGCCAGAAAACGTTATCCATGGGGGATCCGCCAGCACATTCCACCAGGCACAGGATTAATATTAGTTGCAACATACTTCTGTAACACAGGACAGGTTAGAGATAGGAAACAAAAATAGTTAGACGTCTAACATGTATATACATCACTGCGGGGCTGACTGACATCTGGAGGCATGAATCCACTGTGGAAAAAGATCGGTTAATACCCCCGTGCGTGTGACAGCGAGTACAGTAGTGGGTTCAGAGAAAGGGGAGTCTGAAAAACCCTTTCTCTCAAATTTCTTGACCAATACCTGATCGCCCGGCTTAAAAGCATGGGTTGGGGCCTTGGGAGGGTCTGTGATGGTTTGGTTGACCCTCTCCCAGTATTCATTCAGAACAGTTAACAACCCTGCGGTGTACTCGCTGCGACGCACATCCAAGTCCGCCATGGGAGGGGGAACGGACGTCCCATGACAATTTCATACGGCGACAGACCACCCAGAGTGTCTGTGCGCGCCATCCGCAGTTTGGCCAAAACTACAGGTAAAACCTTCACCCAATTAGTAGTGTTCTGCGTCTGCACGGCCTTTCATAACCGCCCTTTTATAGTCCGATTAACCCTTTCGACCATACCCGAGGATTGAGGGTGATAGGGGATGTGGAAAGCCCAGTCTATGCTCAGGTGCTTCGCGAGCATCTGTGTGACTTTGGAGGTGAGCGGTGTGCCTTTGTCGGAGTCTATTCCTAAGGGGACACCGTAACGCGGTATGATTTCTTGGCATAGTTTTGTCACAACTGTACTTGCATTTTCTTTATTGCATGGGAACGCCTCTGTCCAACGAGAAAATTTATCTACTAAGACCAGTAAATATTTGTATGGCCCTACAGTCGTCATGTGTGTGAAATCGATTTGCCATTCTTGGAAAGGTGTTTCCGGTTTAGGAAGAACTTGGTGCGGTCCGGCCGGTTTTGGGTTATTCTGTGCACATGTAAGACAATGGTCTAATATGCGATCAACGGCAGAGTTCAAATTGTGAATGCAAAACAATTCGGACATGTCACGCTTTACCCCTCTTCGTTCCCGATGCGAAATACCATGAAAATCGGGAAGAGGAACGGAACACAATGTGCGGGCGTCGCGCAGCGGTTTGACGGCTGGATCGTAGCCCGATGACAGCCAATGCTTGATATCAGAGTCCGAGGCGGTGGCCTGAATACAGTCAAGATCAAGACCAGGAAGTAAGTCAACCGTGAGTGCAGCACAGGAGAAGGAAGCCGGATTCATAAAAGGGCAAGTGGGGCCATGAAGAGCTCCGCGTTTTGCGGCAGAGTCGGCGGTATTGTTACCAACAGAGTCAGGGTCGCTACTACGCTGGTGAGCGCAAACTTTAACAACGGCCAGTCGGGAGGGCAGGAAGCTAGCCCTGATCAGGTCCTCGATAAGCGACGCATGGGAAATGGGTTTGTTATCAGTAGTAACGAAACCGCGTTGATGCCAGATTCCCCCAAAATCATGAACTACGGCGAAAGCGTAACGGCTGTCCGTGTATATAGTGACATCTTGGTCTTGAGCCATCCGATGATGGCTCGGAACATGATCCATCAACATAAAATGCAAGGCCAGAAGGCAACGGGGTGGAAGACACGAATAGAAGTTTCACCGGCCAGACGGGTCTCGCAGTCATGCACGTCTAGAGTGGGACTGGAGGCGTCGTGTGGTAACAGAAGTAAACGCATTAAAGCGGAAGAGACAGTATCTAGTGAGGAGTGCGGACGCACAGTGAGGTTTTCGATGTTCAACAAAATGTTCTCATAGCCTGCACGCCGCTGAGCAGACAAGTGCTGTGTAGAACAGTTATTTAGGAGCTGACAGACCTGATGAGAGGTGTGTAAGGTCAAGTCATGACCTAGAACGATTTTTTCAGCATCCTGTACCATTAGTGCGCACGCCGCGACCGCTCGGAGACGGGACGGAAGGCCTCGGGCCGTAACGTCCAATGTTTTAGAATAATATGCGCAAGGGCGCAAACCTCCCCCGTGGGGCTGAGCCAGAACCGCAGCAGCAGTGCCCCCCGACTCTGACACCCACAGGTGAAATGGCAGAGCGTAGTTGGGCAGGCCCAAGGCTGGTGCAGACTGCAGTGAGGACAGTAGAGCAGAATATGCACAGTTCATGGCTGTAGTCCATGTGAGGCGTTGAGTCATGGCCTGTTCGTGAGTGAAGGAGGCACGCAGTGTTTTGTCATGCGCGGAGCAGTCAGGAATCCACTGTCTGCAGTAATTGATGAGGCCGAGGAAAGACATCATAGCCTGCTTGGTGGCGGGCTTGGGAAGCTGCGTGATGCATGACACTCGGTCAGCGGAGAGGAGGCGTTGACCTTGAGATAGTTCATGACCCAGATATTGGACCCGGGGTAGGCAGAACTGCAGTTTCTTTAGTGAAACCTTGAAGCCCAGGGTAGCCAAGCGCATGAGGACCAGTTTAGATGCCTCAGTGCACGTGGAGCTGTCAGGGGCCGAAATCAGAAGGTCATCTGCATACTGCAGGAGCACAGCACCCCTGGGGAGGGAAAGGTCAGAAATGAGGTCCAGAGCGACGCGGCGAACGCCGCAGGCGAGTCGCAGAAACCTTGCGGCAAACGAGACCACGTGTATTGGCGTTGGCGATGAGTGAAAGCGAAAATCGGCTGGGTGTCAGGTTCAACAGGAATGCTGAAAAAAGCAGAACTAACGTCTAAGACAGTAAAAAATGCGTGTTGACACGGAATGGAGATCAATATCGAAGAGACATCAGGCACAATTGGGGCGATAGGCACGATGGCGTCATTAAGGCGTCGAAAATCTTGAGTGAATCGCCAAGAACCGTCCGGCTTGGGGACTGGGTTAATCGGTGTGTTATACGCACTTTGACATGGGACGACCACACCTAAAGAGAGAAGTTTCTGTAGAATAGAGTCTATACCACACAGTTTGTTCTCGGGCAAAGGGTATTGTTTAACAAAAACAGGAGTGGGGCTTTTTAGAGTAGCCTCATATGGTTTACAGTCAACCCTGCCAACATCATCCCTATGTGCAGCCCAAACAGTGTGTGGTATAGAACGCAGAGGCTCAGGAACCTCTGTGGCGTGTGAGACAGACAGCAGAGCAGACACAGGTGATTTAAAGGATTTATTGGCGATGTTGAGATTGCGATTGAAATCTCCCGTGGACACGGTCATGCGCGAACCAGAAAAGGACAGGGATAGACCAAGTTTACTCATTAAATCCCGCCCCATAAGGTTAAATGGACAATCTGGCATGAACACGAAAGAATGAGTAAATTGCACTGCGTCGCATACAAACTGAAGTGGGGGCGTATACGGAGATTAGAAGGGCGGTCCTGTAATACCCACAGAGCTAGTGATTCTAGATGATAAAGGCCCCTCATAGCGAAGAGAGCGTGTCGCCGGTATCAATGAGAAAATTATAATCAACACCAGATACATTGAGAGACACAACAGGAAGGTCATGATTCAGATGGTTGGCAAGGGGAAGAGCACATTTTGGTAACAAAAAGTGCAGATGTCCTGTTATTTATCTGTCTTTTCTTAAACCTAACTTGCCTGGCACTGCTGTGGATTGAAGTCCACATGTCAAAAAATACACAGTAGTGATCACACAATGCAACATCCTTAATAGAGGCTGAAATGTTAAGACCCTTTGAGATAACCACATCCAAAGTGTGACCATGGCAATGTGTGCTTCCAGTCACATGCTGAGAAAGTTCAAAAGATTCAAGTACATCATAGAGTTCTTTGGCGTAATTATCCTTGTGATTATCAATATGAATGTTAAAATCACCAGCAATAACAAAATGATCAAATTCAGTAGAAATAAAAGATAACATATCTGTGAAGTCATCAATAAAATTAGCATTGTACCTTGGAGGTCTGTAGACAGTTACTAATAATATTCTTTGTGCCCCCTTTAAAATCGCATCTAAATATTCAAAAGATGTGAAATCACCAAGTGGTAACTGCTTGCATTGGAAAGTATCATTAAACAGCATTGCTACACTTCCGCCTTTCTTGCCGGTGCGTGAAACGTTTAAAAAGTTAAAGTTTGGTGGAGCCGTCTCAGTTAACACAATATCAGCACTATATGAGTTTAATGTCTCTGTTAAAAGCATGAAATCAAGCCTGTGAGTTGTAATTAAATCATTAATTATATAAGACTTATTTGTAAGAGATCTGATATTCAGTAGAGCTAACTTAATAACCTGTGCACTTTGTTTCAAAGACTGTGAGTTACCTCCAACATACTGCAGGTTGGATGTATTCACAGTATCTGACCTAAACTCCTTGTTCTTTCTGCTTCTGATACGAACTGGAATGGGAGAGATAATTTGGACACAGGGTCCATGCTTGTTTTGGAAACAAGTACCGCTGATATCATTACTGTAGCAGCACAGACCCAAAAGAGAGAATGCAGAAAGGCTGAGCGCAGATGGCGTAAAACCAAACTTCACACACATAAAGAGAGTTTCTTCGGTTCACCCCACACCTTTTTCACGTCATACCACGATTTATAGCTTTCATTCATGTAAGATAGGTCCCATCCGGGATCCCCTATGCCCTCATTAATCATGCGCTGTGCGGAACCCAAATAGCCCACATCGAAAGTGCCCTCCCTGGGGTATGCGGGTATTTGCGGATTACCTTCGTTCCAACCAGCTAGGTTGGACAAACCCAAATTACATCTACGCATCCATGCAGCCGGTGTCTCTTCCGGCTCTGGTTGGAACGACGTGCCCAGTATGGAAAAATACAGTGAGAGCTGTACTGAGAGTTTCCACTATAGGACGTTCCCTGTCTCCCACTAAGCGCTTAGGTTTAAATGTACCCTCTATACCCTCACTCTCGTACTCCCGCCCACCCGACAGGGCTGGGTTGGTTCACTCTGAACACCCAGTTGATCTCGACAACCAGGTAGAGGTCCAAAAACGATTAATTGGACTTACCTGGGTGAAGAGAACACGTCGGGGTCACCATTTGAAAGGACCGGCCGTTTTTGGTCCGTTTATGAAGAGGAACCAGAGAGTGGATCACCTGTCCTGTGGAAAGTCTCAGTCTCAGCGAGCGCGCTCGGTGCAGGAAGACAGAACGACTCTCTTAATCAATCAAAGAGTTTATTAAGTCTTCTGCACAAAGAAAGAAGGGCACTCCTTCTTTTATACAAACACGTCCTGCCCTGTTGCGTACAAGCAAACAGGGTGGACCCAAATAAGTTGTCTAACAGTCATGAAATGCTAAGCTGACAGTCACGGACCACCGGAACTGCCCAAAGGAGGGGGGCTTCTGCTCTGTGTACGATAATCTTACCTACGAAAGAGAACAAATGGTTCTGGACAGAATGTTGTCCCGATAAGAGGAGCAAGTTGTTTGTGCAAACTGCCAAGGACAGTAGCTATGCTTGCTGCAATGTCTGCTTAGAGCAGAGTTAGAGCAGAGTTAACCCTTTCAATGACTAAATAAATAAATAAATAAAGACACTATTAGCCAGGAACCCTATAAGGAACACTGTTAAAAAGAGGGTTTTCTTCAGGTTCTTATTCAAAGAATAAATAGTAGAATAAATAAGTGAATATATGTATTTATTTATTGCTGTTGTCAGAACAAAAGCTCGTATCTCCAAAATGGTAACTTTACAGGAGCAGGAAAAAACCTACTTTACTTTCAATGTAAGTCAATGGAACCAGATGTCTTTCCAGGTCACTTTTGGCCATTTAATTTGGTCCATCCTTCATGAAATTTCCACACAATATAAAGGCCAACATGCGGTTTCAGATTATCGCAAAAACTGAAAATCAACAAAAATGGAGATATGAGGCATAGAAGAACATCGAAGAACCACAAACACTCAAAGAACCCTTTTTCTACAGAGAACCCTTTGTAAAGGAATCTATATAGAATTGAAAAGGGTTCTTCTATTGTGAGAAGCTTGATATGGAACCAACAGCGGAACCCTGTTTGGTGCTGCACAGATTCAGAAAGATATAGAACCATCTACGTTCTCCACCAACCTGGTGTCAGATTTATTGATAAAATATATCCTTGAGTCATCATTAATAAAAGGTTTGCAGCAAACATTAATTTAGAAATGATTAAAATAGAGTACGGAGGCATTTTTAACTGAGCCAGATGGACCCAGGCAGCCTCAGTTAGGAAAGTTAGGCCTGATGCTTTCAGGCGAGGGGTGTTTGTGCCAGGCGCTGCTTAGAAAGCCTTGAGAGATGAGCGGACAGCTGCATGCAAGAAATACAGCCTGTTCGGTAAAAGCGAGCTAGCTTTTTGTGAGGAGATAGATAAGCAGCGAGCAGGAACGGGTCGTAACTCTTAAAAGATTTTAAAAAGCCCAATATGGAGAAGTCGTAGAAACGGTCCTTGTCAGACAGCACAGTAAATTTAACATAGTGAATATAACGATGGGAATGGGAACCCTAGAATGGTAGGACAGTAGTGAAGACTGCGCTTCGGGGAGGAGCACTGACCTCATTCGAAAATCAGTATAAAAACTGATGTATTGGGTTGGATCTTTGCATTTCTGGCTATCCGGAAGCCGACTCGTCACCTGGAACTTAATAAAAGACTTTTTCTTCAAAAGAACCAACGGTTGAAATTTGGTTCTTCATCTTCTCCATTCTTGCAAGAAAACCTTTTAAACTTTTTGCCGGTATCGCTTTTTATACTTTGCAAGAACGTTTTTTTTTTTGTTTGTTTTGTTTTTTTTAATCTGTTGATTTAATTACCTTTTTACATTAGAAATCGAAATAGAAATTAAATTAGAACACTAATTAAATTAATTAGTTGTAACATATCACTAGGGTGGAGGCTGGATCCTCTGGGAGATGACACTGGAGAGCCATTTAATCTAATCTAATCTAATCTAATCAAATTAATTAATTAATGGCAGTGATATGGCCTCCATGCTTACAGAACTCACCTGGTCATGAACCTCCACGAGAAAGCAGGTCGACGCTGAGCTGTTTCTATGGTAACGGCTTGGCGCTGGATGACGTGGGCCGGAAGCGGGGCGTGGCTTCCCCACTCTCTGGTTCCGGAGTGTTCCAGAAGAAGGCGCGCGGGGTGGAGCGAGGGTTCTAGAACGCGAGGACAGAGCGCGCGCGCGGCTGCTGCAGCACAGCGGGGGAGTAAACAAGTCGACAAACAAACACAAATAAGTAAATAATCGCCATGACGACCATCGACTACAGCGTGTGGGACCATATCGAGGTCTCGGACGATGAGGACGACACGCACCCCAACATCGACACACCGAGCCTGTTCAGGTGGCGGCACCAGGTAACTAACTCACCTGTGACAGGCAGCTTAGCAGCCTCGCTGGGTGTCCACCAGCCCGCAGATCCTCCCCAGCTTCTCGCTCGAACTCCCCGTTCCACCTTAAACGGCGAGTTTCGGGGCGCCTCTGGCGGCGAGGCTGCAGTACCGCCGGCCGCCGCGGGGGCCGCGGCGCTCTGTATTACTATGGTCATGTACTCAGCGGTGTTTATCCGTTATAGACGTTAATAAACGTGTTCTGTTGATGTTGCTGCTGCTAAATAAGCCCTAAATTTCTGCCGGAGTCGGTACCAGCGCTGTGTTATAAACCACTCACCTCCAGTACTTTATAATACTCTTCTGTGTCGGTGCTTACCGCAGGTTTCTCACAGGAATCCTCTAGAACCTTCATTCAGCTTTAGCCTGACTTAGATGTTCTTCTGGGGCACGGCCACAGCTAACACCTCCAATTCGCCCCCCTACCCACCCACCCACCCATTAAAACCCCTCTGAATATTAGTAAAAAGGGGTAAAACGTGTAAAAGTACCCGGGGCTCCGTCTCAGAGTCCCTGACGGAGAAGTCGTCGATGCTAATGATGCTAACACGTTTCTCCTCAGAACCTGTGGACCCAGCTTCATGAGTGACTCCCAAACATCGACAATTTAGCGTCGGTGAATGATAAAAACACCAGCAACTGGGTTTTCTGCGTATTATAAACCGAAGCGGAAGGTTTGATCGAGCGAAGCCGCGAGAAAGCGAAGTTGCAGCGGTTAGCCGAGCGCTAGCTTGGCGCTGCTAACTCGTCTGTGTAAACCTCGTCAGTTCTGCTGTTTATTTGGTGTTTTTAAATAGAGATTTTCTCTCTTTCAGCCTCGTTCAGACTCTCTGGGCTTCCACACGCTCGGGACTGTCACACCAGCGTCCTGTTAGAACCCGCTCCCCGGTTTTGGGCGGTTTGGTGGGATATAAACACGGCTTAGCCGCTATGCTAACTAACTGTCAGCAGCTCTGAGGTAACTTGGCTGGGATGTTCTGCCGTTAGCGCCAGTGCTAACGATAACCCGGGTTCTGTGCGGGGTTTCTGTCCCGGCCCGTGTTTGTAGATGTTTCTGGAAAGTCCTGGAGGTTATATTCTCCACAGGTGTCCACAGTGTGGTCAGTGTCGTGGTAGTCTTATAACGATGTTTCTGAGAGGGAATGGTTCTCTGTAGAACCGTTTCAAGCGCAAGAGGTTCTTCAGGATGCACGCGCTGCTGCTGTTATTGTTCTGTGTATCATACACAGGACACTCTCTGTCAGTCTGAAGAACCGTGTCACCATATGGAGAACCTTCTAAGCACAAAATGGTTCTGTCCAGAACTCTGACAGAACCGTTGCCTTCACTAAAGCATCCCTGAAGGATCCTGTATTATGTGGAGCTCTCAGCGCTGCCATTATTAACAGCCTCTGCTTTTGGCCTCGTGGCTGAAGTCGGTTAATTCGCCCTGTTTTTACAGTTTTGGCTTCAAAATACCTTCAGATATTTTCAGGCAGAGGCTCTTTATTACAGTCTAATAACGAGCTTGTCTGATCTATCATTCCACTCGTGTAATGTCAGGAACCCTTCCTCTCCTTTTTCACTGCGTGTTTATTGGAGTTCTCCCGTTCTTATGAGATGCTGGTGGAGATCAGACGGTTTATCTGGTCGGTTTCGGTGTAAAACCGCCAAGTGTTCCGTGCAGGCCAGTCGGATTTGGGAATGTGCTGCCCTAAACTCCCGTAACTCTGCTGAAACGATGGAGCTGGTCGGCCTTATTCATCTACAGACACGGGCTGGGTGTATTTATACACTTTATATACTCTCTCTCTCAGTCTGTCTGTCTGTTTCTGTCTCTCTCTGTCTGTCTGTCTGTCTGTTTCTGTCTGTATCTCTCTCTGTCTCTTTGTGTCTGTCTCATCGTTGTGCTTCATCTGATGCTCTCTAAAGGCTGATGTTTGCTACCTATTGGTATTTCATTTCCACCTTAAATGGCACCATATTTACATGCCGGACAGGTGTCTGAATGTAAGTGCTAAATTATTTAAGGTGGAACAGAAATGAGAATAAGAAGCTAAATTCAGCAAATTATTCAGCAAACCGGGGCTGTAGGGCTTAAGGTGGATTCCTACATAAGCACAATAGTTAATAGTTTCTCTGGGTTCACGTAAACCTGGGTGTCACAGTGCCACCTCAAAGCTCTCCTTCCAGAACCCACGTGGTCTGATCTGTGAGAGGTTACTGACCAGCTCCACACAGTCTGAGGAAGATCTGGGAACGTTGAGGCGCCGTGACAGTTACAGTCCTGTCGTTCTGGAACTAAGCATGTTTGTCTCCTCTCCCCACTGTAGGCTCGCGTGGAGCGCATGGAGGCCTGCCACAAGAAGGGCGAGGACCTGGAAAGGAACCTGACGGAGAGTCGAAGGAAGCTGCAGGAGGCTCAGAAGAAGGTCCAGGAGCTCTCGCTCCTAAACACTGAGGAGGCCAAGAAGCAGCTAGTCAAAGCCCAGGAGGAGGAGAAGCGGCTGAAGAAGGAGGAAAGGAGCTGCGAGAAGAAGCTGGAGGAGCACCAGCGGGAGGAGAGGAAGATGCCCTGGAACGTAGACACACTCAGCAGAGATGGCTTCAGCAAGGTGAGGAACGCAGAAAGGGGAGACCTGGAGAACATAGAACAGTAGAACACCACCACACGTGAGAGGGTCTTTTATTTATATATGTGTGTGTGTGTGTGTGTGTGATACTAGACTGTCTCACATCTGAACTCTTAATGTTCCTCATAAGGAGTGTGGAACAAAGAACTGATGGGTGGAACCAGACAATGCACTCTTAAAATGGTGGTTCTTCAAGGTTCATTAGTAAAGGTTCTATTTAGAAAAAATAAGTACACTATAGAACCATTTCATGCTTAAATGGTTCTCATGGTGAAGTGGTTCTTTAGGTCGATGGAGACTGTTGTTTATGGTTCTTCATAGTACCCAAAAGGGTTCTTTGACATTGTAGCGATAGCAGAACCATTTTGGTGCTACATAGAACCAGACGTGTTCATAACCAACACGTTGTCTAGGAGTCTGAGGAACCGTCTGACCATGTGAAGTTCACTTCCACTGTCTCTGTCTGTCTCTCTCTTTTTTTTTTTTTCTCTCTCTCTCTCTCTTTCTTTCTTTCTCTCTCTCTCTCTCTCTCTCTCTCTCTCTCTCTCTCTCTCTCTCTCTCTCTCTCTCTCTCTCTCTCTTTCTCTCTCTCTCTCTTTCTCTCTTTCTCTCTTTCTTTCTCTCTCTTTCTTTCTTTCTTTCTTTCTTTCTCTCTCTCTCTCTCTCTCTCTCTCTCTCTCTCTCTCTCTCTCTCTCTCTCTCTCTCTCTCTCTCTCTCTCTCTGGTAGAGCGTGCTGAACGTGAAGCCTGAAGTGAAGGAGGAGACGGAGGAGGAGAAAGAAGAGAAGCACAAAACCTTCGTGGAAAAATACGAGAAACAGATCAAACACTTCGGTACGTTAAGAGCCCGCTTATGTGGCCGAGCGGCTCTGCGCCGGCGGTGACCTGTCGCTTTAACAATTCTCTCTGTTTTGGCTTGTTTGCCCCAACTCTCTGCAGGGATGCTGCGCCGCTGGGACGACAGTCAGAAGTACCTGTCTGATAACCCTCACCTGGTCTGTGAGGAAACCGCAAACTACCTGGTGATCATGTGCATCGACTTGGAGGTGGAGGAGGTACGCACCTGCCTTCTTAGAAGGGAAACCACCTATTTTCCTCAATTTGGAGTACAGTAGAAGATTCAGATGCTGCACAATTAAATTACCTTTATTACACAGTAATTTAATGAAGATAGGAATAAAGTTTTATTATTATTATTGTTGTTGTTATTGTTGTAATTATTATTATTGATATTATCCTCCTCATCGTTAGTTATAAGTTTATATTTGTTAATTTCTAACACATTTCTGTGATTAATACAGCTTGAAGCTCTTAAGAGACTCAAGTATGTGTGAACATTCATCTTCAGCGAGACATACTTTAATGCTTTTAAAATAATTGTCAACTTTTTAAAATAAATAAACAATTGATTATTGAAAATAACATTAACAAGTTATTTAACATGTTTTTTTTATTAATTCTCTGGTTCTGTAAAGTGTCTGTAGAGTAGTGGGGGTTATTTTAAGTAAATATGGATTTAAGAGAAGAGGCGCTGAAAGATTCTGTGCTTTAATTTAGATGTAGATTCTGAAATAAGAGCACATTAGAGATTGAATTACATAAGCGGCTTGTCTTTAGTCATAAAGTAGTAGTAATAATAATAATGTCTGTGTATTTATAGCCTTTTTTAAAATTGAAAGCTCAGTGTTTTACAGTCAGGGTTTAACAGTAACAGAAGAAACTGAGTATTAATTTAAAATAATCTGAGTCAATAACAGATCAGATTAGAGAAATAAAGACCAAAGAGCTGTAGAGTTTTACTGAAGCGCTGATTTAAAAAGCTCGACTAATAGAAGTTGAGCTGAGCTGCTGCTGGGGTTCATCCTGAAGTTAGGTCAGGATTTAGGAGGTTTAGTCTAGTTTAGGATGTTTGTGATGCTGTTTTCTAATCTGGAGTTAATGATGAGATTATGAAGGTAGGAGCTGTTATTCTGGAATAACTTCTGAACTAAATTCAGTCCGTACTGAAGTTGTCATGGAGACTAAATAGAGTTCAGAGTTACGGTGTTTCTGTAACGAGACCCCTGTCGTGACCCTGATGGCGTGTGATTTCATTCCTCTCTCTGTTTTCAGAAACACGCGCTGATGGAGCAGGTGGCTCACCAGACCATCGTAATGCAGTTCATCCTGGAGCTCGCCAAGAGTCTGAAGGTGGACCCCCGAGGCTGCTTCCGCCAGTTCTTCACCAAGATCAAGGTGGGTCTATCTTAAAAATTAAAACACAGCATCAGGCAGAGGCGGACGATACAGCAGGAGATCAGTATCACGATAGAAGGGATACATTGGGATACTGTGATTATGCAGGAGTTCGGTACTTTACGATTCGGTACTTTACGACGCAGTGCTTTACGACTCAGTACACTGCAATATCGTGGCTAGTTAGTTTAGAAAGCTGTCCAAACAGAAAACATACCCGTATCCGTGTAACCCCCCCCCCCCCCCCTTATTTAACTTTTTTTTTTTTTTGAGTTCAGAACATGCCTTCAACATGGCGGTGGTAGTATGAGGGGAGACTGACTGAGGGGGGACTCTGAAATCTTAGGCTGGAGTTTTGAGCAGCTTCTGCCTGTGGCTAGAAGGCTGGAACCCCTGTTGAAGATGTGAATTTACAGGCCATTAGATAGGAAAAAGGAGGGGTTTCAGCCATGCTGCTCCCCTCAAACCTCAGTGAGAACATAACTATGCTTTGGGAATGTAGTCACAGTCGCAATGTTGGTCCACAAAATAACGTAATTAGATATTTTCTCCAAATCCTTCAGTCCTAATTAAAGAAATTGTAGCTCTTGGGATTTGAAAATTGAGCTCTTTTAAATTGGGAATTCATTATAAAAACAATTAACAGTAGGATTGATAGATTTTCGCATTCACAGTTTCACAGAAACTACAGATGTTTTATTGTCAGAGAGTCTGGAGACGATTCCTGGGATAGAACAGGAGCTGCATCACAAACACCTCAGCCCACCGTAACCTTAAATAACAGTTCCTATCTTCATAGACTCACTATTTACATCCTAACTAAACTAAACCTCTTAAATCCGGTCCTAACTTTAGGATGAACCCCAACAGGGTCCTCACTTCTGTTTTAAGGTCCGTTTCTCTGGTTCTGAGGCGGCTGAGTCAGGCAGCGTAGTTCACAACCAGCATAATGAGCTCCATTTATTTCTACTGTAAAACGTGGCTTTCACTGGGAGATGTTTTTCTCTTCTAACTCTGCGTTTTAAACATCTCAGATGCTGCCGACTCGAACTCCACCGCCCCTCTGATCACCTTCCTGTGCTAATGTTAATGATGGAATATTACAGTGATGGAGGTGAATAATGGGGAGGCGGAGCTGAACGTGTCTCTGTTTATTAGGAGGAGAAACGTTAGTGCGCTCAGCTAAATCGTTTGGGAAATGGAGACTGAAACAGTGGAGCAGGGGCTCTCTGATAAACGGCAGGGGGCTAAGTTGGTTGCTAGGAAACAGACACGACAGCTGATGATCAGAGGCGACAAAGTAGGTTGAGATTTCCTAACTGGAGATCAGATACTGTAAAATCAGATAAAGTTCCTGAATTGGGATCAGCTTGGATTCTGAAATATAACTGAATAATCTGATCTTCACCTGTCAGATCTGAACTCAGGACTGAAGAGTGGTCTTAATCTCCTCAGTGTCTCTGAAGACCCACCACAGACCTCACTGAGACACAGAGCTGTCACTGTTCTAAAGGAAGTTGTTGTGTATTGGACAGATTCAGATCAGCTCAGTCAGGCTACACTGTTTGATACGAGTTTTCTCCTCCTGTATGGTTCCGCAGCTCCTGCTGGTTTAAGGTGAGGCAGCAGAGTGTGTTAAAGGGCTCCTGCTCCTCGTTTCTCTGCGTTGACTCAATCAGCTCCACCCGTGGCACTCGCCTGGTTTAGTCTGTGTTTGGTGGTTTCAGTTCCAGGAGCGGATCTCATGGAAGACCCAAACAGACCCCCGTCTGTTCCTGTCAACGTCTCTGAAGGTGCTGGGTGCGGTGAAAGTGCAGTGTTCTGAAGACGTGTTGATGTTGTCGGTTCTGCGGTGCTGATCTGTGTGTCTAACAGAACGTCTGCAGGTTCAGACTGCTCAGGTGAGAGGCTAACGCTGCTCTGTGTGTGTCTCTCTTCTCAGACTGCGGATCAGCAGTATCAGGACGCCTTTAACGACGAGCTGGAGTCGTTTAAGGAGCGCGTCCGCGGCCGAGCCAAGGTCCGCATCGAGAAGGCCATGAAGGAGTACGAGGAGGAGGAACGGCAGAAACGCCTCGGCCCCGGAGGACTGGACCCAGTGGATGTGTACGACTCCCTGCCCATGGTATGCTTGACCCACTCTGCCTCTCTCTACCCGTCTGTCTCTCTATCACTGTGTTTCTCTCGGTCGGTGTATCTCACTTTTGGTCGGTCTGTCGCTCTCGGACTGTCTCTCAGGCTGTCTGTCTCTCACTCTCAGACTGTCTTTCACTGTCTCTCTCTTGCTCTCAGACTGTCTGGCCCCAGTGCTGACCTTAGTGCTGGCCAAAGTGTTAGCCCCAGTTATAACGATGGACCAAGTGTTAGCTCTGTAAGCTTCAGTGCTCTCCCTAATACTGCTGCTGGCCACAATGTTAGACCCAGTGTTAACCACAGTGCTAGCTCCAGTTATGGTGTTGGCCCCAGTTCTAACGTTAGCCCCAGTATTAGCCACAGTGCTAGCTCCAGTTATGGTGTTGGCCCCAGTTCTAACGTTAGCCCCAGTATTAGCCACAGTGCTAGCTCCAGTTATGGTGTTGGCCCCAGTTCTAACGTTAGCCCCAGTATTAGCCACAGTGCTAGCTCCAGTTATGGTGTTGGCCCCAGTTCTAACGTTAGCCCCAGTATTAGCCACAGTGCTAGCTCCAGTTATGGTGTTGGCCCCAGTTCTAACGTTAGCCCCAGTATTAGCCACAGTGCTAGCTCCAGTTATGGTGTTGGCCCCAGTTCTAACGTTAGCCCTAATATTAGCCACAGTGCTAGCTCCAGTTATGGTGTTGGCCCCAGTTCTAACGTTAGCCCCAGTATTAGCCACAGTGCTAGCTCCAGTTATGGTGTTGGCCCCAGTTCTAACATTAGCCCCAGTATTAGCCACAGTGCTAGCTCCAGTTATGGTGTTAGCCCCAGTTCTAACGTTAGCCCCAGTATTAGCCACAGTGCTAGCTCCAGTTATGGTGTTGGCCCCAGTTCTAACGTTAGCCCCAGTATTAGCCACAGTGCTAGCTCCAGTTATGGTGTTGGCCCCAGTTCTAACGTTAGCCCCAGTATTAGCCACAGTGCTAGCTCCAGTTATGGTGTTGGCTCCAGTTCTAACGTTAGCCCCAATATTAGCCACAGTGCTAGCTCCAGTTATGGTGTTGGCCCCAGTATTAGCCACAGTGCTAGCTCCAGTTATGGTGTTAGCCCCTGTGTGGGTCTCAGTGTGGGTCCCAGGTCCCACTGTTGTCTTTGGCCTCAGTGTGGCCTCTGAACAGACTAGAGTTGTTTATGTTGCTAACACAAGGTCCGGCACCTGAAACGATGAGCGTGCAGTGCTGGGAGGTGTCGGCAGAGCAGTTATACAGGGCTTATCTGTGGTTTCTGCAGTAGTGTTTAATGGGAGTCACTGTGTTTGTTGTATTGTTCTATATCAGTGTGCAGTGTGGAGAATAACGGTGCTGTTTGTTTAACTGGTGCTTGTGTTTATCTTTCCTGAAACAGGAGATGCAGAAGTGTTTTGATGAGAAAGACATTCAGATGCTGCAGGAGACCATCAGCAAAATGGATCCCACGGTAATAAACAGGCATCGTATACATTTATGACTGTCACACAGTTAAAATGATCAGTCACACCCGTCTCGTTTACTCTGAAGTAAGGAGGAGTAAACAAAGTAAGCTTAGTCCTCACTGTAGAGATCAGTGAGACAGGATTTTTTTTTTCTTCCATGTAACTTAAAGTATTTCTGTTGTTTCGTTCCTCATCACATTTTTAAGGCAGCGGTTTTAAACGTGGTTTTAAAAAACAGTGGAGATATAAGGTTCTCTTAGTGGTTCCTAACATCTGGCATTACGCTGAAGCTAACAGTTATAAAGTTTCTATTAAGTTACTTCTAATCGAGCTTTTCAACTGAAACTACTAAACAAAGTAGAATCAGCCAGAAACCAACAGAATACATTTCAGCAGACAGGCTGAGAAACGCTTCACTGACTGAACTGAACCACAGTCGGCTTCATCTGGAAACACTGAAAAGGCTCAGCCTGATATTCACACAGGTTTATGGCTCTGTAACAGTAAAGGTTCTACTTTATGGCGGAAGGATTTGCTGATATTATGATTATTTGATACACAGAATGTGCATACGTGTACTTAATAATCTGAAAACTGCAGTAAATCAGACGGTGTCAGTAACTGGTTCAGTGTGTTTACACTTAATAATCTGATAACTGCAGAAAATCAGACTGTGTCAGTAACTGGTTCAGTGTGTTTACACTTAATAATCTGATAACTGCAGTAAATCAGACGGTGTCAGTAACTGGTTCAGTGTGTTTACACTTAGTAATCTGATAACTGCAGAAAATCAGACTGTGTCAGTAACTGGTTCAGTGTGTTTACACTTAATAATCTGATAACTGCAGTAAATCAGACTGTGTCAGTAACTGGTTCAGTGTGTTTACACTTAATAATCTGATAACTGCAGAAAATCAGATTGTGTCAGTAACTGGTTCAGTGTGTTTACACTTAATAATCTGATAACTGCAGAAAATCAGACTGTGTCAGTAACTGGTTCAGTGTGTTTACACTTCATAATCTGATAACTGTAGAAAATCAGACTGTCAGTAACTGGTTCAGTGTGTTTACACTTCATAATCTGATAACTACAGAAAATCAGACTGTGTCAGTAACTGGTTCAGTGTGTTTACACTTAATAATCTGATAACTGCAGTAAATCAGACGGTGTCAATAACTGGTTCAGTGTGTTTACACTTAATAATCTGATAACAGCAGAAAATCAGACTGTGTCAGTAACTGGTTCAGCGTGTTTACACTTAATAATCTGATAACTGCAGAAAATCAGATTGTGTCAGTAACTGGTTCAGTGTGTTTACACTTAATAATCTGATAACTGCAGAAAATCAGACGGTGTCAGTAACTGGTTCAGTGTGTTTACACTTAATAATCTGATAACTGCAGAAAGTCAGACGGTGTCAATAACTGGTTCAGTGTGTTTTCATGGTGTTGGGTAATCAGATAATGGGGAAACTCCTGGTCTACATGATTTACAACCAGCCAATAAAGTTGTGACGTAAACATAGCGAAACCAAGTACATCTGGAGTTCGGTGAGCTGTTTATGGCTCCTGTTTTTTATTAGGTTCATGTAAACACCTTCAGTTAGGAGCTTTTCCATGACTTTCTGTAGACCTGCTGTCTACAGCACAGATCAGTGCTCGTCGTGTACGATGGTGAACGATTTCTCCTGAACTTTCAGTTCGTACCGGTGACCCAGACCAGTGGTGTCATGAAGTCACTGTGATGATATTGACCAATCTGTGATTGTCTGTTCAGGAGGCGAAGTACCACATGAAGCGCTGTATTGACTCCGGGCTGTGGGTGCCCAACTCTCGGACGGATGACGACGCGGAGAAAGAGGAGAAGGAGGAGGAGCCTCAGTACGAGGAAGTGAAGAAGGAGACGAGTGATGGACAGGACGAATCAGACTCTAAATAAACGACAATACACACGACATTCATAACTTTCAACACGTAACCATGTTCAACATCTCTAAACCCCCCAACACTGCTCCGCCTTTAGTACCTCCTCTAAACCCCCCAACACTGCTCCGCCTTTAGTACCTCCTCTAAACCCCCCAACACTGGTCCGCCTTTAGTACCTCCTCTAAACCCCCCCAACACTGCTCCGCCTTTAGTAACTCCTCTAAACCTGACCCCAACACTGCTCCGCCTTTAGTAACTCCTCTAAACCTGACCCCAACACTGCTCCGCCTTTAGTAACTCCTCTAAACCTGACCCCAACACTGCTCCGCCTTTAGTAACTCCTCTAAACCTGACCCCAACACTGCTCCGCCTTTAGTAACTCCTCTAAACCTGACCCCAACACTGCTCCGCCTTTAGTAACTCCTCTAAACCTGCCCCACAACACTGCTCCGCCTTTAGTAACTCCTCTAAACCTGACCCCAACACTGCTCCGCCTTTAGTAACTCCTCTAAACCTGACCCCAACACTGCTCCGCCTTTAGTAACTCCTCTAAACCTGACCCCAACACTGCTCCGCCTTTAGTAACTCCTCTAAACCTGACCCCAACACTGCTCCGCCTTTAGTAACTCCTCTAAACCTGACCCCAACACTGCCCCACCCTCAGTATTTTCTAAGTCCCGCCCCAGCGCTTACCTGTCCTCAGTACCTTCTCTAAGCCCCGCCCCAGCACTGTTGCAGTCTCCCACAATCCCCCTCATTTCATTATTTTTTTTTTCCCCTCCAAAGCTGCTCAGCTGTTGTGATTAGTGCTGATTAAAGAGTTCTAAGAGAGTATTAGAGGTTGGAGGTTAATTGGCCCCGCCCCTGACCGCTGCATGCTGATGGTCGTTACTGACGGAGTAACTATGGTTTAGAAGTAATTCTGCTCGTTAGTCATTAAAGCGCTCGGAGGCCATGATCAGCCTTCGCTGCACACAGACGGTAACATGAACACGCAGAGGAGTGAGCGGTTCTTTCGCTGGTTCCGTCACCCTGTTGTACAAAAAGTGCTCGTTTATTTTTGTTTGTCTGCTCTGATGTTCGTCTTCAGACGTCAGTGGCAGTTTTTTAGTTTGGTCTTTTTTCAGTCAGACGTTTATATTCAATTTCTCTCTTATTTTTACTAGTTTGTGTTGCTGAGTAAAGGTCTGTTGTAAACACTTCCCAGTTTGTTGTTTTTACTAATCTGTCTGCACTTCTTACAGTAAAACGACCAGTTGTGTTGCTCTGACTGACCCGCGCAAAGAGGTACAGCCCCGAACCGACGCCGGCCCGGAGCCAACGCTCTGGCCCCGAACCGACGTCGGCCGCGAGCGCGTCAGCCTGGAGCTAACAGCAGCTCGATGCGCTGATTATCGCAGCTGCTCTGATCTGCTTTGTTTTCAGGGGCAGAGCCTCGACGTTGGCTTAACTTGGCAAAATTAGATCAAAGGTGAAGATGTTTCAGCTTTAATAAACGGCTGATGTCGCTGGTTTTCATGAAATCGCAATGTAAACACATTAAAATCTTAATGCAGTAGTTGGGATTAGCTAGAGCGCCATCCAGCCAGCTAACTGCTTCCTCTTTTCAGCAAAGAGAACCTTGTTTCTGAGACAGCTGGAGAACTTTAACCTGCTCTACCAGTTCTACACAGCGATCATCGAGTCCATCCTCACATCATCATAACCGTCTGGTTGGGTTCCTCCACCTCACAAGAGCGAGCCAGACTCCTGAGCATAATCAGGACAGCGGAGAGGATCATGGGATACATCTGCCAACGCTTCAGAGCGCCGGCAACATCACAGCTGACCCCTGTCGTCCTGGACATCACCTCTTCCAGACTCGCCTACTGGTAGAAGATTCAGGACCATCAAAACCAGCACAGCCAGACGGGCTAACAGCTTCTTCCCCAGAGCTGCAGCTCATTTACCACAGTGGACGCTGACCGTCAGACGTCCTCACACAGCTGGGCAGATGCTCGTATCCGGCTGTAGCGCTCTGTATATTACAGCTTTATAGCGTCCAGACAGCCACACTTCTCTTCACCTCCTCCGTCCTTTATTCTTTATTCCCTTCATGGGATTTTACTGTTTTAATCCTCGTTATCAGTCTGTTGGTCTGGTCTGCTCGGTGTTCATGTCGTTCGTGAGTGAGTCACCAACACGGATTGCTCACATGTGTAACGAAGTGATTAACTTCAGCGCTGTAATTAGTCTATTTACTGAATATCATGCTCTTTACCACACTGGTGGGAAAACAAAAAGAATTGGTCCGTGCAGAAGTTCTGTATTAAATGCTTTTTTTGTTTGTAATAAATGTTTTCGCGCCAAAATTTTTAAATTCCATAAACAAACGGTGCACTAACGTGTGCAGAAAACATCCAAAACTGAATTCTCTGTAGAGGTGGATTTTGATTGGGGGTGCACAGACTTTTTCACGCAGCTCTGTGTGTGTGTGTGTGTGTGTGTGTGTGTGTGTGTGTGTGTGTGTGTGTGTGTGTGTATGTATATATATATATATATATATATATATAATGTGTATGCACTGGTCTCTGTAACAGCGAGTCTTTACAGGGGCAGGAAATGCTATGACAGGAACAGCTGCAAGGAATGTCCTTCTACCGGGAGCCCCACAGCTCCCGAGAGCCACTTTTCATGCCCACGCCCCCCCAGAGCTCCCCCGACATTTCTCAGCGTACCTGGTTACGGGTGCGCCGTCTTCCCCTGAGCGGCCGAACACCAGCTCTATCGCATCTTCTCCGTCGGAGTGCCAGAGAGCTCTGCGTCCTCCTCCGTTCACCTATATGAGTTGGCTGATATGCCCGACTTTTGCCACCTATCTCACTTCTGACACCAGTGCAGCATTGGCGCTGAAACATTGCCCGTTTGGGCAAATGCTCTTTTATTTTAACAGGCGCTTCAGCAGTGAGTAGAAGTGTCCAGCCTGGCGCTGCCGAACATTAAACACACAGGACTAACTCGCACAGAGCCACCATCAGCGGACGCAGCTTAACATACCACGGCTTAACAAACCAAATGCAACATATTAGCATCCTGAGAGCCACTTTGCATAGTCACGCCTCCTAAAGGCCGCGCGGCAGCGCCTGAATGAATAAATACATATACTGTGTGTGTGTGTGTGAGTAAAGCTGATTTTTGAGTCTGAGGGATTTTGTGCTTTAATCTCTGATCCGTGATCAGGACTGAGTGTGCGCGCGCGTCTGCGCGTGTGTTCGCTCTCCGGAAGGGGAGGGGGGGCTTCGCGCGCGCGGAGCACAGCGGATATTCACGAAGAGACTTTGGGTATTTTTACTGAAACCACGGAGACACTGCAGAGAGAAGAGAGGTACACACACTGAGAGAGAGAGAGAGAGAGAGAGAGAGAGAATGAGAGAGGTGCACACAGAGAGAGAGAGAATGAGAGAGGTACACACACAGTGAGAGGGAGAGAGAGAGAGGGAGGTGCACACAGTGAGAGGGAGAGAATGAGAGAGGTGCACACACAGAGAGAGAGAGAGAGAATGAGAGGTGCACACACAGAGAGAGAGAATGAGAGAGGTGCACACACAGAGAGAGAGAGAGAATGAGAGAGGTGCTCACACAGTGAGAGAGAGAGAATGAGAGAGGTGCACACACAGAGAGGGAGAGAGAGAATGAGAGAGGTGCACACACAGTGAGAGAGAGAGAATGAGAGAGGTGCACACACTGAGAGAGAGAGAGAGGGAGAGAGAATGAGAGAGGTGCACACACAGTGAGAGAGAGAGAATGAGAGAGGTGCACACACTGAGAGAGAGAGAGAGGGAGAGAGAATGAGAGAGGTGCACACACAGTGAGAGAGAGAGAATGAGAGAGGTGCACACACTGAGAGAGAGAGAGAGGGAGAGAGAATGAGAGAGGTGCACACACAGTGAGGGAGAGAGAGAATGAGAGAGGTGCACACACAGTGAGAGAGAGAGAATGAGAGAGGTGCACACACAGTGAGAGAGAGAGAGAGGGAGAGAGAGAATGAGAGAGGTGCACACACAGTGAGAGAGGGAGAGAGAGAATGAGAGAGGTGCACACACAGTGAGAGAGGGAGAGAGAGAATGAGAGAGGTGCACACACAGTGAGAGAGAGAGAGGGAGAGAGAGAATGAGAGAGGTGCACACACAGTGAGAGAGGGAGAGAGAGAATGAGAGAGGTGCTCACACAGTGAGAGAGAGAGAATGAGAGAGGTGCACACACAGTGAGAGAGAGAGAATGAGAGAGGTGCACACACAGTGAGAGAGAGAGAGAGGTACACAGAGAAAGAGAAGGAGCGATCCTCATCCCTCCATCTCTGCCCGCTCGGCCGCTCGTTCGTCGCTGAGGTGAAGATGATGAAGATGAAGGTGAGCGCGCTCGTCTTCCTCTCTCGCGGATGATGCGCCGTTGTGGCGCGAGGCAGTCCGTGTCTGTGCTCTCCATCATGGCAGCTGTCCGTGTCTGCAGTGACGGTCCGCGCTGTTCTCTCTCCGCGCGCTGCGGCTCAGCTCCGGATCTGCTTCGGTTCGGTTCGGTTCTGAATCTCTAATTGAAGGTTCTCTTTGGCTGTGCAGCTTCACACACATACATGCATGCATACACGCACGCACGCACGCGCGCACACACAGCAGGATCCCAAACAAGCCTGGTTTATATTCTGGTTCTTGTTCTAGATCGTTGGTGTTTTACTGCCCTCCTGAAAACGACACCCGGAGCGTTGTGGCGGCCCAGTCTGGTTACCCTGGTAGATCAGCACAGGGTATGCTTTTATTTGAGGATTTTGAAGGTCTACCAGCATGACCGACCAGACCAGGCTGGTTGATTAGCATGCCTAGCATTACTTAGTTGGTAGGCCAACAGGCTGAGAGGGTGACCAGTCCTGGTCCTGGAGATCTACCACCATGGAGAGTTCAGATCCAACACACGTGGCTCTAACATTCAGATGCCCCGAAGGCCCTCATTACCTGGATCAGGTGTGTTAGATCAGGGTTGGAGCTAAGCTTTTCAGACTGGTAGATCTCCAGGATCAGGTTGGAGCTGAGCTCTTCAAACGGGTGGATATCCAGGACCAGGTTGGAGCTGAGCTCTTCGGACTGGTAGATCTCCAGGACCAGGATGGAGCTGAGCTCTTCGGACTGGTAGATCTCCAGGACCAGGTTGGAGCTGAGCTCTTCGGACTGGTAGATCTCTAGGACCAGGATGGAGCTGAGCTCTTCGGACTGGTAGATCTCCAGGAACAGGATGGAGCTGAGCTCTTCGGACTGGTAGATCTACAGGACCAGGTTGGAGCTGAGCTCTTCGGACTGGTAGATCTCCAGGACCCGGTTAGAGCGGAGCTCTTCAGACTGGTAGATCTCCAGGACCAGGTTTGAGCTCCCCTTTGCTTAACCATCAAAACTAAACAAAAACATACCCTATGGTCAACCAGCATGACCACCACGACCAAACTGATTGGCCAACATGGTCAAGTTTATTATTCTGGTAGATCAGCTAAATCAGGATGCCCAGTCCTGGTCCTGGAGATCTCCCACCCTGGAGAGTTCTGATGCTATGGTCAACCAGTATGACCATCATCATCAAGCTGGTCACCCAGTATGACCAACATATCATAGGGTATGTTTTCGTTTGGTCCACCTGAATATCCACCTTGTCAACCACCTTGACCACCAAACACCAGGTTAGACCATTATACACCACCTACCAGCAGCCTAATGAGGCCACAGCATGGTTACTAACTGGACGCTGTGATGGTCACCACTATTCTGTGTTGTGTTGGTCATAGGATTCCTGACTGCAAACTGAAGACCAGTCCAGCAGGTGAGGTGTGGTCAACAGGAGGCGTGGCCAGTGTCAAATTCCTTCAGTCAGAAGGAGAGCGTGAGAGGCAGCGACGGCGGCGGATCCCAGGTCGCCGTGGCAACACGGTGAGATGGGGGTGAGGGTGTGACCCCCACCCCGGTGTGACCTCGGTGTGACCCCGGCGTGAACCTGGCGCGACCTGGCTCTCCACCTGCTTTGCTGCTTGGGTTCGGCTCCGGTTCGGTCCGGAGGGAAGAACCAGCCAATCAGGATGAAGAAGAGCCGCAGTGTCTTGACCGTGACCGGAGAGGAGGTACGTTTAGATAAGATACCGTATGTAGGCAATCTGTATCAGGGTTGCACAGCCTTATCAATTAATGCAGCTGCTGGTAAAGTGACATAGCCGCTAATCAATTAATAGAGCCGCCAGTCCATTAATGGAGCCGCCAGTCATTTAATGGAGTCACCAGTCCATTAACAGATCCACCAGTCCATTAATGGAGCCACCAATCCATTAATAGAGCTGCCAGTCCATTAATGGAGCCGCCAGTCATTTAATGGAGTCACCAGTCCATTAACAGATCCACCAGTCCATTAATGGAGCCACCAATCCATTAATAGAGCTGCCAGTCCATTAATAGAGCCGCCAGTTACTTAATAGAGCTGCCAGTCCATTAATGGAGCTGCCAATCAATTAATAGACCTGCCAGTCCATTAATAGAGCTGCCAATCAATTAAAAGAGCTGCCAGTCCATTAATAAAGCCACCAATCATTTAATACAGCAGCCAGTCATTTAATGTAGTTGCCAGTCAATTACTGGAGCAGCCAGTCCATTAATAGAGCCGCCAGTTATTTAATAGAGCCGCCAGTCCATTAATGGAGCTGCCAATCCATTAATAGAGCTGCCAGTCCATTAATAAAGCCACCAATCATTTAATACAGCAGCCAGTCATTTAATGTAGTTGCCAGTCAATTACTGGAGCAGCCAGTCCATTAATAGAGCCGCCAGTTATTTAATAGAGCCGCCAGTCCATTAATGGAGCTGCCAATCCATTAATAGAGCTGCCAGTCCATTAATAAAGGCGCCAATCATTTAATACAGCAGCCAGTCATTTAATGTAGTTGCCAGTCTGTTAATGGAGCAAACAGTCCATTAATAGGGCCGGCAGTTATTTAATAGAGCCGCCAGTCCATTAATGGAGCTGCCAATCCATTAATAGAGCTGCCAGTCCATTAATAAAGGCGCCAATCATTTAATACAGCAGCCAGTCATTTAATGTAGTTGCCAGTCAGTTAATGGAGCAAACAGTCCATTAATAGGGCCGGCAGTTATTTAATAGAGCCGCCAGTCCATTAATGGAGTAACCAGTCCATTAATAGAGCCACCAGTCCATTATTAGAGCGCCAGTCCATTAATGGAGCAACCAGTCAATTAATAGAGCCACCAGTACATTAATGGGGTCACCAATCCATTAATAGAGCCGCCAGTTCATTAATAGAGCCACCAGTCCAGTAATGGGATCATCAATCCATTAATAGAGTCATCAGTCCATTAATAGAGCCGCCAGTCCATTACTGGAGTCACCAGTCCATTAATAGAGCCGCCAGTCCATTACTGGAGTCACCAGTAAAGTAATAGAGCAGCTAGTCATTTAATGTAGCTGCTAGCTATCAAATAGACCTGCTAGTCAATTAAAAGTGCCGCTAGTGAAGTATTAGAGCCATTAGTAAATTAGCATAGCCACCAGTCAAGTATAGAGCTGCTAGTCAATTAGTAGAGCTGCTAGTCAAGTAAAGTAACCAGTATTCAATTTATAGAGCTGCTAGTAAACGAGAATAGGCACAGTTCAATGAATGTATCTGCTATTTAAATAATGCAGTCACTAGTCCGTTAATAGAACCACTTCAATTAACGTATCTGCTAGTGAACTAGTACAGCCGCTAATCAGCTAATGTTTCTGTTGATGAGTAATAAATTGCTATTCAACTGAAATAGGCACTTCTCAACGAACGTGGCCACTGGTTGATTAGGTGCTTGTTGCCTAGTATCTCCACTAATGAGTGAATACATAATGATGTTAATTATGGTTATGATTTAGATACGTTAGCCTCTGGTTAGGGTTCAGAAGTTCTATGAAGACGTTAATCATTGGTTATGGTTCAGTAGTCCTATAATTATGATAATTATCCGTTACTGGTCAGAAGTTCTGTAACGATGTTAGTGATTGGTTCTAAGTATCACTGCAGCTCTATAGAGTAAGCATCACTCTGAGTTTCCGCGGTAACGTCATTCACACATACTCACTCACGCTCGTCCTCCTCTGTGTCTAAGTCTCTCTGTCTCTTCTCCTCCCTCACTCTCCGTCACGTGTGTGGTGGTTTGTGGGTCCAGACGGTTTCAGATACAGCCTGGAACACGGCACTGTTGCCTAGCAACTGCTGCCCCGTGTGTTTTGTTGATACAGTTCTGCAGTGCAGACGAGTAACACACACAAACATGCACTCCGATCCTCCGTCGAGGTATTTCTGTTTACGTTTGTTTATTTAGACACTGGTTTGGTTATTTACAGTTTGTGAAGGTAAACAAAGCACAGCACTGCAGGTAATAGCTTGTGTCACTATGTAGGTGTGATCTCGTAATGAGGACACACGTCTTGGTGAACTTTGGGTGCTGGATTCCGACGATAACGAGGGTCGCCGCGTCTGAACCCCGCCCCCAAATTCCTCTGATCTGGTTCTTTTAAACTCTGTAAAACATTCAATCCACAACCAGTGTGTATCGGTCTTCTACAGCCAGTGTGTATTGGTCATTTACAGCCAGTGTGTATTGGTCTTCTACATCCAGTGTGTATCGGTCTTCTACAGCCAGTGTGTATCGGTCATTTACAGCCAGTGTGTATTGGTCTTCTACAGCCAGTGTGTATTGGTCTTCTACAGCCAGTGTGTATTGGTCATTTACAGCCAGTGTGTATTGGTCTTCTACAGCCAGTGTGTATTGGTCATTTACAGCCAGTGTGTATTGGTCTTCTACAGCCAGTGTGTATTGGTCATTTACAGCCAGTGTGTATTGGTCTTCTACAGCCAGTGTGTATCGGTCTTCTACAGTCAGTGTGTATTGGTCATTTACAACCAGTGTGTATTGGTCTTCTACAGCCAGTGTGTATCGGTCTTCTACAGTCAGTGTGTATTGGTCATTTACAGCCAGTGTGTATTGGTCTTCTACAGCCAGTGTGTATCGGTCTTCTACAGCCAGTGTGTATCGGTCTTCTACAGCCAGTGTGCATTGGTCATTTACAGCCAGTGTGTATCGGTCTTCTACAGCCAGTGTGTATTGGTCATTTACAGCCAGTGTGTATTGGTCATTTACAGCCAGTGTGTATTGTTCATTTACAGCCAGTGTGTATTGGTCTTCTACAGCCAGTGTGTATTGGTCATTTACAGCCAGGGTGTATTGGTCTTCTACAGCCAGTGTGTATTGGTCTTCTACAGCCAGTGTGTATTGGTCATTTACAGCCAGTGTGTTTTGGTCATTTACAGCCAGTGTGTATTGGTCTTCTACAGCCAGTGTGTATTGGTCTTCTACAGCCAGTGTGTATTGGTCTTCTACAGCAAGTGTGTATTGATCTTTTACAGCCAGTGTGTATTGATCTTCTACAGCCAGTGTGTATTGGTCTTCTACAGCCAGTGTGTATTGGTCTTCTACAGCAAGTGTGGATTGATCTTCTACAGCCAGTGTGGATTGATCTTCTACAGCCAGTGTGTATTGGTCTTCTACAGCCAGTGTGGATTGGTCTTCTACAGCAAGTGTGTATTGGTCTTCTACAGCAAGTGTGTATTGATCTTTTACAGCCAGTGTGTATTGATCTTCTACAGCCAGTGTGTATTGGTCTTCTACAGCCAGTGTGTATTGGTCTTCTACAGCCAGTGTGTATTGGTCTTCTACAGCAAGTGTGTATTGATCTTTTACAGCCAGTGTGTATTGATCTTCTACAGCCAGTGTGTATTGGTCTTCTACAGCCAGTGTGTATTGGTCTTCTACAGCAAGTGTGGATTGATCTTCTACAGCCAGTGTGGATTGATCTTCTACAGCCAGTGTGTATTGGTCTTCTACAGCCAGTGTGGATTGATCTTCTACAGCCAGTGTGTATTGGTCTCCTATAGCCAGTGTGTACTGGTCATTTACAGCCAGTGTGTATTGGTCATTTACAGCCAGTATGTATTGATCATTTACAGCCAGTGTGTATTGATCATTTACAGCCCGTGTGTATTGGTCATTTACAGCCAGTGTGTATTGATCATTTACAGCCAGTGTGTATTGATCATTTACAGCCAGTGTGTATTGGTCATTTACAGCCAGTGTGTATTGATCATTTACAGCCAGTGTGTATTGATCATTTACAGCCAGTGTGTATTGATCATTTACAGCCAGTGTGTATTGGTCATTTACAGCCAGTGTGTATTGATCATTTACAGCCAGTGTGTATTGATCATTTACAGCCCGTGTGTATTGGTCATTTACAGCCAGTGTGTATTCATCTTCTACAGCCAGTGTGTATTGGTCATTTACAGCAAGTATGCATTGATCATTTACAGCCAGTGTGTATTGGTCTTCTACAGCCAGTATATATTGGTCTTCTACAGCAAGTGTGTATTGATCTTCTACAGCCAGTGAGTATTGGTCTTCTACAGCAAGTGTGTATTGATCTTCTACAGCCAGTGTGTATTGGTCTTCTACAGCCAGTGTGTATTGGTCTTCTACAGCCAGTGTGTATTGGTCTCCTATAGCCAGTGTGTACTGGTCTTTTACATACAGTGTGTATTGGTCTTCTACAACCAGTGTGTATTGCTCTTTTACAGCCTGTGTGTATTGGTCATTTACACATTTACAGCCAGTATGTATTGATCATTTACAGCCAGTGTGTATTGATCATTTACAGCCAGTGTGTATTGATCATTTACAGCCAGTGTATTGGTCATTTACAGCCAGTGTGTATTCATCTTCTACAGCCAGTGTGTATTGATCATTTACAGCCAGTGTGTATTGATCATTTACAGCCAGTGTGTATTGCTCTTTTACAGCCTGTGTGTATTGGTCTTCTACAGCCAGTATATATTGGTCTTCTACAGCAAGTGTGTATTGATCTTCTACAGCCAGTGTGTATTGATCTTCTACAGCCAGTGTGTATTGGTCTTCTACAGCCAATGTGTATTGGTCTTTTACAGACAGTGTGTATTGGTCTTCTACAGCCAGTGTGTATTGGTCTTCTGCAGCAAGTGTGTATTGATCTTCTACAGCCAGTGTGTATTGGTCTCCTATAGCCAGTGTGTACTGGTCTTTTACATACAGTGTGTATTGATCTTCTACAGCCAGTGTGTATTGGTCTTCTACAGCCAGTGTGTATTGCTCTTTTACAGCCTGTGTGTATTGGTCATTTACACATTTACAGCCAGTATGTATTGATCATTTACAGCCAGTGTGTATTGATCATTTACAGCCAGTGTATTGGTCATTTACAGCCAGTGTGTATTCATCTTCTACAGCCAGTGTGTATTGGTCATTTACAGCAAGTATGCATTGATCATTTACAGCCAGTGTGTATTGGTCTTCTACAGCCTGTGTGTATTGGTCTTCTACAGCCTGTGTATATTGGTCTCCTATAGCCAATGTGTGCTGGTCTTTTACAGCCAGTGTGTATTGATCATTTACAGCCAGTGTGTATTGATCATTTACAGCCAGTGTGTATTGCTCTTTTACAGCCTGTGTGTATTGGTCTTCTACAGCCTGTGTATATTGGTCTTCTACAGCCAGTGTGTATTGGTCTTCTACAGCCAGTGTGTATTGATCTTCTACAGCCAGTGTGTATTGGTCTTCTACAGCCTGTGTATATTGGTCTCCTATAGCCAGTGTGTACTGGTCTTTTACAGACAGTATGTATTGGTCATTTACAGCCAGTGTGTATTGGTCATTTACAGCCAGTATGTATTGATCAATTACAGCCAGTGTGTATTGATCATTTACAGCCAGTGTGTATTGCTCTTTTACAGCCAGTGTGTATTGCTCTTCTACAGCCAGTATGTATTGATCATTTACAGCCAGTGTGTATTGATTTTCTACAGCCAGTGTGTATTGGTCTTCTACATCAAGTGTGTATTGGTCTTTTGCAGTCAGTGTACATTGGTCTTCTACAGCCAGTGTGTATTGGTCTTCTACAGCCAGTGTGTATTGGTCATTTACAGCCAGTGTGTATTGGTCATTTACAGTCAGTGTGTATTGGTGTTTTATAGCCAGTTTGTATTGGTCATTTACAGCTAGTGTGTATTGGTCTTTCACAGCAAGTGTGTATTTGTCTTCTACCGCCAGTGTGTATTGGTCTTTTACAAGAAGTATGAATTGGTCATCTACAGGCAGGATTTATTTTTCTTCTACAGCCAGTGTGTATTGGTGTTTTATAGCCAGTTTGTATTGGTCATTTACAGCCAGTGTGTATTGGTCATTTACAGCCAGTGTGTATTGGTGTTTTATAGCCAGTGAGTATTAGTTTTCTACAGCCAGTGTGTATTGGTCATTTACAGCCAGTGTGTATTGGTCTTTTCCAGTCCGTGTATTTGTCATTTAGAGACAGTGTGTATTGGTCTTTCACAGCAAGTGTGTATTCGTCTTCTACCGCCAGTGTGTATTGGTCTTTTACAGGCAGCATACTTTGGTCTTTTACAGCCAGTGTGTATTGCTCATTTACAAGAAGTATGAATTGGTCATCTACAGGCAGGATTTATTTTTCTTCTACAGCCAGTGTGTATTGGTCATTTACAGCCAGTGTGTATTGGTCATTTACAGCCAGTGTGTATTGGTGTTTTATAGCCAGTGAGTATTAGTTTCTACAGCCAGTGTGTATTGGTCATTTACAGCCATTGTGTATTGGTCTTTTCCAGTCTGTGTATTTGTCATTTAGAGACAGTGTGTATTGGTTATTTATAGCCAGTGTTTATTGGGCTTTTACAGCCAGTGTGTATTGGTCTTCTACAGCCAGTGTGTATTGCTAATTTACTGCCAGTGTGTATTAGTAATTTACAGCCAGTGTGTATCGGTCTTCTACAGCCAGTGTGTATCGGTCTTCTACAGCCAGTGTGCATTGGTCATTTACAGCCAGTGTGTATCGGTCTTCTACAGCCAGTGTGTATTGGTCATTTACAGCCAGTGTGTACTGGTCATTTACAGCCAGTGTGTATTGTTCATTTACAGCCAGTGTGTATTGGTCTTCTACAGCCAGTGTGTATTGGTCATTTACAGCCAGGGTGTATTGGTCTTCTACAGCCAGTGTGTATTGGTCTTCTACAGCCAGTGTGTATTGGTCATTTACAGCCAGTGTGTTTTGGTCATTTACAGCCAGTGTGTATTGGTCTTCTACAGCCAGTGTGTATTGGTCTTCTACAGCCAGTGTGTATTGGTCTTCTACAGCAAGTGTGTATTGATCTTTTACAGCCAGTGTGTATTGATCTTCTACAGCCAGTGTGTATTGGTCTTCTACAGCCAGTGTGTATTGGTCTTCTACAGCAAGTGTGGATTGATCTTCTACAGCCAGTGTGGATTGATCTTCTACAGCCAGTGTGTATTGGTCTTCTACAGCCAGTGTGGATTGGTCTTCTACAGCAAGTGTGTATTGGTCTTCTACAGCAAGTGTGTATTGATCTTTTACAGCCAGTGTGTATTGATCTTCTACAGCCAGTGTGTATTGGTCTTCTACAGCCAGTGTGTATTGGTCTTCTACAGCCAGTGTGTATTGGTCTTCTACAGCAAGTGTGTATTGATCTTTTACAGCCAGTGTGTATTGATCTTCTACAGCCAGTGTGTATTGGTCTTCTACAGCCAGTGTGTATTGGTCTTCTACAGCAAGTGTGGATTGATCTTCTACAGCCAGTGTGGATTGATCTTCTACAGCCAGTGTGTATTGGTCTTCTACAGCCAGTGTGGATTGATCTTCTACAGCCAGTGTGTATTGGTCTCCTATAGCCAGTGTGTACTGGTCATTTACAGCCAGTGTGTATTGGTCATTTACAGCCAGTATGTATTGATCATTTACAGCCAGTGTGTATTGATCATTTACAGCCCGTGTGTATTGGTCATTTACAGCCAGTGTGTATTGATCATTTACAGCCAGTGTGTATTGGTCATTTACAGCCAGTGTGTATTGATCATTTACAGCCAGTGTGTATTGATCATTTACAGCCCGTGTGTATTGGTCATTTACAGCCAGTGTGTATTCATCTTCTACAGCCAGTGTGTATTGGTCATTTACAGCAAGTATGCATTGATCATTTACAGCCAGTGTGTATTGGTCTTCTACAGCCAGTATATATTGGTCTTCTACAGCAAGTGTGTATTGATCTTCTACAGCCAGTGAGTATTGGTCTTCTACAGCAAGTGTGTATTGATCTTCTACAGCCAGTGTGTATTGGTCTTCTACAGCCAGTGTGTATTGGTCTTCTACAGCCAGTGTGTATTGGTCTCCTATAGCCAGTGTGTACTGGTCTTTTACATACAGTGTGTATTGGTCTTCTACAACCAGTGTGTATTGCTCTTTTACAGCCTGTGTGTATTGGTCATTTACACATTTACAGCCAGTATGTATTGATCATTTACAGCCAGTGTGTATTGATCATTTACAGCCAGTGTGTATTGATCATTTACAGCCAGTGTATTGGTCATTTACAGCCAGTGTGTATTCATCTTCTACAGCCAGTGTGTATTGATCATTTACAGCCAGTGTGTATTGATCATTTACAGCCAGTGTGTATTGCTCTTTTACAGCCTGTGTGTATTGGTCTTCTACAGCCAGTATATATTGGTCTTCTACAGCAAGTGTGTATTGATCTTCTACAGCCAGTGTGTATTGATCTTCTACAGCCAGTGTGTATTGGTCTTCTACAGCCAATGTGTATTGGTCTTTTACAGACAGTGTGTATTGGTCTTCTACAGCCAGTGTGTATTGGTCTTCTGCAGCAAGTGTGTATTGATCTTCTACAGCCAGTGTGTATTGGTCTCCTATAGCCAGTGTGTACTGGTCTTTTACATACAGTGTGTATTGATCTTCTACAGCCAGTGTGTATTGGTCTTCTACAGCCAGTGTGTATTGCTCTTCTACAGCCAGTGTGTATTGCTCTTTTACAGCCTGTGTGTATTGGTCATTTACACATTTACAGCCAGTATGTATTGATCATTTACAGCCAGTGTGTATTGATCATTTACAGCCAGTGTATTGGTCATTTACAGCCAGTGTGTATTCATCTTCTACAGCCAGTGTGTATTGGTCATTTACAGCAAGTATGCATTGATCATTTACAGCCAGTGTGTATTGGTCTTCTACAGCCTGTGTGTATTGGTCTTCTACAGCCTGTGTATATTGGTCTCCTATAGCCAATGTGTGCTGGTCTTTTACAGCCAGTGTGTATTGATCATTTACAGCCAGTGTGTATTGATCATTTACAGCCAGTGTGTATTGCTCTTTTACAGCCTGTGTGTATTGGTCTTCTACAGCCTGTGTATATTGGTCTTCTACAGCCAGTGTGTATTGGTCTTCTACAGCCAGTGTGTATTGATCTTCTACAGCCATTGTGTATTGGTCTTCTACAGCCAGTGTGTATTGGTCTTCTACAGCAAGTGTGTATTGATCTTCTACAGCCAGTGTGTATTGGTCTTCTACAGCCTGTGTATATTGGTCTCCTATAGCCAGTGTGTACTGGTCTTTTACAGACAGTATGTATTGGTCATTTACAGCCAGTGTGTATTGGTCATTTACAGCCAGTATGTATTGATCAATTACAGCCAGTGTGTATTGATCATTTACAGCCAGTGTGTATTGCTCTTTTACAGCCAGTGTGTATTGCTCTTCTACAGCCAGTATGTATTGATCATTTACAGCCAGTGTGTATTGATTTTCTACAGCCAGTGTGTATTGGTCTTCTACATCAAGTGTGTATTGGTCTTTTGCAGTCAGTGTACATTGGTCTTCTACAGCCAGTGTGTATTGGTCTTCTACAGCCAGTGTGTATTGGTCATTTACAGCCAGTGTGTATTGGTCATTTACAGTCAGTGTGTATTGGTGTTTTATAGCCAGTTTGTATTGGTCATTTACAGCCAGTGTGTATTGGTCTTTCACAGCAAGTGTGTATTTGTCTTCTACCGCCAGTGTGTATTGGTCTTTTACAAGAAGTATGAATTGGTCATCTACAGGCAGGATTTATTTTTCTTCTACAGCCAGTGTGTATTGGTGTTTTATAGCCAGTTTGTATTGGTCATTTACAGCCAGTGTGTATTGGTCATTTACAGCCAGTGTGTATTGGTGTTTTATAGCCAGTGAGTATTAGTTTTCTACAGCCAGTGTGTATTGGTCATTTACAGCCAGTGTGTATTGGTCTTTTCCAGTCCGTGTATTTGTCATTTAGAGACAGTGTGTATTGGTCTTTCACAGCAAGTGTGTATTCGTCTTCTACCGCCAGTGTGTATTGGTCTTTTACAGGCAGCATACTTTGGTCTTTTACAGCCAGTGTGTATTGCTCATTTACAAGAAGTATGAATTGGTCATCTACAGGCAGGATTTATTTTTCTTCTACAGCCAGTGTGTATTGGTCATTTACAGCCAGTGTGTATTGGTCATTTACAGCCAGTGTGTATTGGTGTTTTATAGCCAGTGAGTATTAGTTTCTACAGCCAGTGTGTATTGGTCATTTACAGCCATTGTGTATTGGTCTTTTCCAGTCTGTGTATTTGTCATTTAGAGACAGTGTGTATTGGTTATTTATAGCCAGTGTTTATTGGGCTTTTACAGCCAGTGTGTATTGGTCTTCTACAGCCAGTGTGTATTGCTAATTTACTGCCAGTGTGTATTAGTAATTTACAGCCAGTGTGTATTGGTCTTCTACAGCCAGTGTGTATTGGTATGTTACAGCCAGTGTGTATTGGTCTTCTACAGCCAGTGTGTATTGGTCTTCTACAACCAGTGTGTATTGGTCTTCTACAGCCAGTGTGTATTGGTCTTCTACAGCCAGTGTGTATTGATCTTCTACAGCCAGTGTGTATTGGTCTTCTACAGCCAGTGTGTATTGGTCTTCTACAGCCAGTGTGTATTGGTCATTTACTGCCAGTGTGTATTGGTCTTCTACAGCCAGTGTATATTGGTCTTCTACAGCCAGTGTGTATTGATCTTCTACAGCCAGTGTGTATTGATCTTCTACAGCCAGTGTGTATTGGTCTTCTACAGCCAGTGTGTATTGGTCTTCTACAGCCAGTGTGTATTGGTCATTTACTGCCAGTGTGTATTGGTCTTTTACTGCCAGTGTGTATTGGTCTTCTACAGCCAGTGTGTATTGGTCATTTACTGCCAGTGTGTATTGGTCTTCTACAGCCAGTGTGTATTGGTCTTCTACAGCCAGTGTGTATTGGTCTTCTACAGCCAGTGTGTATTGATCTTCTACAGCCAGTGTGTATTGGTCTTCTACAGCCAGTGTGTATTGGTCTTCTACAGCCAGTGTGTATTGGTCATTTACTGCCAGTGTGTATTAGTAATTTACAGCCAGTGTGTATTAGTAATTTACAGCCAGTGTGTATTGGTCATTTACTGCCAGTGTGTATTAGTAATTTACAGCCAGTGTGTAATAGTAATTTACAGCCAGTGTGTATTGTTCATTTACAGCCAGTGTTTATTGCTCTTCTACAGGCAGCATGTATTGGTTTTCTACAGCCAGTGTGTTTTAGTCATTTGTAGTTCTTTATAGTTCATATTAATCCTCATCGATGACCTGAACTGCAGGTGACTCACCTGCCCAGGTATACGTATTGTCCTCATTTTCATTTCTACCTTTTTCCCGCAGGGCAATGAGGCACCCGTGGGCGGGGAGAAGGCGGAGTCAACGCGCTACAGCCGCTCTTATACATCCGGAAGCACGCTGGGAGCGGAGTTTCGGAGGGGGCGGAGCCGGAGACTCTCCTCCAGCTTGCAGGTAATTAAACAGGATGGAGAACATACACCTGAGCATCATTTAATTTCTGTTACTAAACACAAGCTAATAGAATTGTACTGTATGCAATTTCCTACAGGTACCGTGTTGGCTCCGCCCACGTTCACGCTCACCTGAAGTATTGAGTATCATGCCACGCCCCACAACCCTTCCACTGCGCATCCCACCACGGATCGCTATCACACACGCTGACACGGACAGGTAAACACACGATTACATACATGAGCTAATACTCCTGTAACACCTGCTAATACACACAGGCTCAGGGATGCTAACACATACATTTACCCCTCTGCAAGTACACAGGTGAACACACATGCTAGCACTTAGTACATGGTCTCTCTCTCTCTCTCTCTCTCTCTCTCTCTTCTGTCTTCAGTGAGGTGGAGAATGGAGGTGTATCTCCAGCTGATCTCAGTCCAGGTCTGATGCTCCATCCCTCATTCCCTCAATCTCAGAGGAGAGAGAGTTTCCTCTATCGCTCCGACTCTGACTATGACCTGTCACCCAAAACTGTCTCACGCAACTCCTCAGTGGCCAGCGAAGGGTATGATAGGTCTTCTGTAACCAGTATGAGTGTATTAAACATTATGAAAAACCTAAGTCTTCCACATCCAGTATGAGTTTATTTAACACCATCAAACACCACTAGGTCTTCCACATCCAGTATGAGTTTATTAAACACCATCAAACACCACTTGGTCTTCAATATCCAGTATGAGTTTATTAAACACCATCAAACACCACTTGGTCTTCCACATCCAGTAGGAGTTTATTAAACACTATCAAACACCACTTGGTCTTCCACATCCAGTATGAGTTTATTAAACACTATCAAACACCACTTGGTCTTCCACATCCAGTATGAGTTTATTAAACACCATCAAACACCACTTGGTCTTCCACATCCAGTATGAGTTTATTAAGCACTATCAAACACCACTAGGTCTTCCACATCCAGTATGAGTTTATTAAACACTATCAAACACCACTAGGTCTTCCACATCCAATATGAGTTTATTAAACACCATCAAACACCACTTGGTCTTCAATATCCAGTATGAGTTTATTAAGCATGATCAAACACCACTTGGTCTTCCACATCCAGTATGAGTTTATTAAACACCATCAAACACCACTTGGTCTTCCACATCCAGTATGAGTTTATTAAACACTATCAAACACCACTTGGTCTTCCACATCCAGTATGAGTTTATTAAACACCATCAAACACCACTTGGTCTTCCACATCCAGTGTGAGTTTATTAAACACCATCAAACACAGCTTGTTCTTCCACATCCAGTATGAGTTTATTGGTTTATTTGTTGAAAACAAATTTTTATTTGTTCCTCCTTTGTCAGACACACTGCTGAAGATTTCATCGTCACTCCTTTTGCTCAGGTGAGCTGATAAACTTATACTCTAATATTTATTTTCATCGTTGCAGATAAAGGGATTATTACTGTGTTCTACCTTCATGACTGGAAAGCTGCAGCACTGTCTGTGAATATTTTTGAATGTATGATGGTGCTCAGGAAGATAAAATATTGTAGAGCTTATATAAAACTACATTATATCTCTGTTAAAACATTTCACTCCAGTTTGAGTTAGAGTGTGTTATTCTAACTGATTTTTAGGGTTCATTTTGTGAAAAATACAGAATGCATTTTTCTCAACAACAAATGAAAAATGAAACCAACACCAGAAGGAGCTCACATGCTATGTGAGTTTTAACTGAACCAGTTGATTTTAAATAGGGATGCACGTTAAAGACAGAAGGGGCAGTGTGAACAGCAGGAGGTGCCACATTTTTGGGATGACTACTTTTTTCAGCAGGCCCGTTGAAACATCTTGAACCATAGAACCAAGAAACATCTTTGCACACATTGCAGCTCCAAACTGAATATCTTTAGGGCATATGGTACATTGTGAGTTCCTTTGTTTAAAAACTTTTAGAATCATTGCATCTCATTTGTATTACCTGTATTACCTAACTCTAACACTAGAACTGAATCTGCAGGACCACACTGAGGAGATACTTTATGCATTGAGGAAACGTTTGATATCACACTCATTATGTGATTACGAATTTCATAACTGACTACAGTAACCCTGAGAACATCTCAGTGGAGAACTGCACCACACAGATATAAACTGTCTCCTGTATCTTTTCTTCACTTTCCTCTCTTTTTCTCCTGCAATCTCCAGGTGTTGGCTAGTTTACGCTCTGTCAGAAGTAATTTCACAATCCTGGCCAATCTCAGCACTCCCACTGTAAAGTTAGTATCTGTAGTTTGTGCGCTGTCTGTTTTTCTCTCTTCTCTCTTTTTCTCACTCTTTTTCTCTTTCTATGTAGTGAATGCATGTGTTTGTCCACAGGAGGTCTCCACTGAGCAGCCAGTCTTCAGGGCTCAGGAGCTCACTCTCAGGTACACACTTTTAAATACATTGTTCAACTAATGAATCCACTAGTGGGCGCTGTTGGTGGCAGCAGAGTAGAAGGCTAATGAATCCACTAGTCGGTGCAGTTGGTGGCAGCGGAGAAGAAGGCTAATAATCCACTAGTGGGCGCTGTTAGTGGCTGCGGAATAGAAGCCTAATATATCCACTAGTCAGCGCTGTTGGGGCAGCAGAGTTTTTAATTTGCTTTCATTTTTATTTTTTAAGGTATAAGGTGATGAAGTAGGATCCACTCTGATTGTGTTGTAGATCACCAATATCAGCAGTTGACCCTGGAGACTCTGGCTGAACTGGACTGGTGTTTGGATCAGTTAGAGACCATTCAGACTCACCGCTCAGTCAGTGACATGGCATCCAGCAAGGTAACGTCTCAGTCAAGGTCGTTATAAAATCTTTTTTTTTTTTTTTAATTCTCCTTCATTATATAATCAACGTCTATTCTACTTTGTTAGAAATCATTTACTCTTATATGCCAAAATAAAATCTTTTTAATCGTCTTTATAAAATGACTTTCAGTTTTATTATTATAAAATCATCTATTCTACATCATTTTAAAATCATCTTCTGTTTCATGTAATTAAAAAAAATCACTTTCTATTCTGAAACACGAACTTACTGTTTGTTTTTTATCTCTCTGTGGAATCACAGCTCCGTGCTCTTTCCGTGTATGTGTTCTTGTAGTTTAAGCGGATGTTGAACCGGGAGTTATCTCACCTGTCTGAAATGAGTCGCTCGGGAAACCAGGTCTCCGAATATATCTCCAGCACCTTTCTAGGTAAGACTGTGGTGAGCACATGCGAATGACTGTAAAGTAGCTGAATTTACTAAATTAGACCGACTGTCCAGATACTTTTGGATATGCGCTGATGAGCACAAATGTTCTAACTCATCAATGTGCAAGGGCCATGAAGGTGATTCATCTACTCCGAACTGACAGAAGAGCTGCTGTGGCACAATCACAGAAATATTTAACCCTCTGGGCTCCACAGATTCGCCCATGTGTCAAATTCTCTGTCTCTATCCAGCTCACAAATCCAGTTCAAACCCTTCCTGAATCTGTAGAGCCGCCCTTTCCTTTCCATCTCATCACGAAATCGGACAAGACTCACATCCGGAGTTATGAGCCTGTGAAGAGGGGCTGAGATACACGTCATCTGCCTCTCACCATGTGGAGCTGCTGGATTAGTATGTCCATCTACATTCTGAGTGAAACTGACCGACGGACACTCAGGAGATCACTAAGGACTGACCGTCACGCCGGAAACCCTTCATTCTTCATTCAGTCGGAGACTCATGTGAAACGAAGTCAACGAGTTTACAGCTGCCTAAGCTGCTAGCGGGTTTTCATGTGACTGATTTCATTTACTAAGATACTGCGGTGCCATTTAATGATTTATATCAGGATCTTGTGCTCTACACCACATTTAACAGGTAGTCTGTGCAACGACCACAGGATTGGGGATATGTGGTCAAATTTGTGGTCCTCGTAAGGACTCCAGCAGCTGCATTGTGGAACAGTTGGAGCTTATTTAGTAAAGTGTTGGAGCTTCCAGCTAAAAAAAATGGTGTTACAGTAGTTAAGCCTGGACGTTTTAGGGTTAGTATATTATGTAGATTAGTGATGTTACGCAAGTGAATGAATGCGGTTCTAACAATGTTGTAAACAGAGAGGCTGGAATGGAAGATGACATTAGATTTTTTTTACGCTGGTGCTTGGAATGACTGTATGGCCTCTCTGCTTGGGGTCCCAGTAGTAGGACCTTGGGTCCCAGTAGTAGGACCTCAGTTTTGATAGGATTTAGAAGAAAGAAATTGTTGGTCATCCAACTTTTGATATTTTTAACACATTTTTCAAGTTTATTTAGATTCAGAGCCTCATTTGGTTTAGCAGATATGTAAAGTACATGGGCCACCTACCAAAACACCACCGCAGATGGTGACAGTCTTCCCTCATGACAGTGGCCTCCTTTAACGCTGCACACATTATTCAGTGTTTAATTAACATGATTAAGTGTGTGTGCGTGTGTGTGTATGTGTGTTTTGTCTCCAGACCAGCAGAACGAGGTGGAGATTCCGTCTCCGACTCTTAAGGAGAAACCAATGAGCTACATTAGCGGAGTACGAAAACTTTCTCACACCCACAGTCTAGCAAACACACCGCTACCGCGATTCGGAGTCACGACCGAACATGAAGACACACTGGCAGAGGTAACACACACACACACACATCTGTGTGAATCGTGTCAGACAATCAGTGATTTGCCGTTTACCTCCTTCTGCAGCGCCCCCTAATGGCCATTTAAATGTACATCAATTATGATGTTATCAGATCAATTAGAACTTGTCTCTCTGTGTAAAATGTTGCTGAGTTGCTAGTGAGCAGTGAGGGGTGAAGGGGGGGTGAGACCCCCTGCTGTGAAAAACTATTCACACCCCCAAACCAAGTTCAGATGTTGTGAAGATTGTAAAAGTATTGTGATACACTTAATGAATATTGCGATAGTAATGAATGACTGTATATATAACTGTAATAGTATTTAATGTGTATTGTGATAGTATTTAATGAGTATTGGGATCACATTGAAACAGCATTGTGATAACACTGACTGAGTATTTTGATAGTATAGAATGAGTATTGTGATCGTGTTAAAAGAGTATTGTGATATTGAATGGGTATTGTAATATTATTGCATGAATACATTGATAATACTGAACGAGCATTTTGGTAGCACTGAAAGAGTATTGTGATCGTATTGAATGAGTACTGTAGTAGTGTTGAATGAGTATTGTAACAGTATTGAAAGTACTGAATGAGTATTGTGGTTGACGTATTGTGTTAATAATACAGACTCCAGAATGATGCACTACTTCAGATATCTGTGTATTACCAGAGCTGCTGTTATAAAGACTGTAAATATTAAAATATGTATTTTTATAATCTGGAGGTTGGTCTGTCTGTCTATGTGTCTGTAGGTGATGGAGGATTTGAATAAGTGGAAGTTCAATATCTTCCAAGTAGCTGAGCTCTCCAATAACAGGCCGCTCAGCTGCATCATGTACTCCATATTCCAGGTGGGTGTTAACGTTTAAAGACCTGCTGCAGTCAAAAGCATCAATCTTTAGATGGATTACTCTGATTATTTAGACAGATATCTGTGTCAGATGCTGTGCATACAAGCTTCTACAAGGTTCTGTCTGCATTCAGTTCAGCTTTTAAGATGCTGAAGATTCAAACTCCAATCATAAATATTGATATTACATGAGGGAAAATGTAAGGCTGCTGTTTCACTGTGGCATAATGCAGTTCACTGTTTTAATTTTCAGATATTTGTACAGATTTCATTAGGCAAGCTGCTGTGTGTGTGCATGCCTGTGTATACATGTGTGTGTATAAATGTGTGTCTGTGTGTGTGTGTGTGTGTGTGTGTGTGTGTCTGTGTGTAGGAGAGAGATCTGTTGAAGACATTCAGAGTTCCAGTCGATACGTTCGTCTCATACGTGATGACCCTGGAGGATCATTACCATAGCAACGTAGCGTATCACAACAGCCTCCATGCTGCTGACGTCACTCAGAGTATCCACTGCCTGCTGTCCACTCCGGCTCTGGACGTGAGTCAACTGTCCACTACAGCTCAAAATTCAACATCGCAACTCAATCACAGTGTAAACGGGTTCAGATTGTATTTAACTCAATCACAGTGTAAACAGGTTTAGATCGTATATAACTCAATCACAGTGTAAACGGGTTCAGATCGTATTTAACTCAGAGTGTAAATGGGTTTAGATCATATATAACTCAATCACAATGTAAACAGGTTTAGATCATATATAACTCAATCACAGTGTAAACGGGTTTAGATCATATATAACTCAATCACAGTGTAAACGGGTTTAGATCGTATATAACTCAATCACAGTGTAAATGGGGTTTAGATCATATATAACTCAATCACAGTGTAAATGGGTTTAGATCGTATATAACTCAATCACAGTGTAAACGGGGTTTAGATCGTATATAACTCAATCACAGTGTAAACAGGGTTTAGATCATATTTAACTCAATCACAGTGTAAACGGGTTTAGATCGTATATAACTCAATCACAGTGTAAATGGGTTTAGATCATATTTAACTCAATCACAGTGTAAACGGGGTTTAGATCATATATAACTCAATCACAGTGTAAACGGGTTTAGATCATATATAACTCAATCACAGTGTAAACGCGTTTAGATCGTATATAACTCAATCACAGTGTAAACGCGTTTAGATCGTATATAACTCAATCACAGTGTAAACAGGGTTTAGATCGTATATAACTCAATCACAGTGTAAACAGGGTTTAGATCATATTTAACTCAGAGTGTAAATGGGTTTAGATCATATATAACTCAATCACAATGTAAACAGGTTTAGATCATATATAACTCAATCACAGTGTAAACGGGTTTAGATCATATATAACTCAATCACAGTGTAAACGGGTTCAGATCGTATTTAACTCAGAGTGTAAATGGGTTTAGATCATATATAACTCAATCACAATGTAAACAGGTTTAGATCATATATAACTCAATCACAGTGTAAACGGGTTTAGATAATATATAACTCAATCACAGTGTAAACGGGTTTAGATCGTATATAACTCAATCACAGTGTAAACGGGGTTTAGATCGTATATAACTCAATCACAGTGTAAACAGGGTTTAGATCATATTTAACTCAATCACAGTGTAAACGGGTTTAGATTGTATATAACTCAATCACAGTGTAAATGGGTTTAGATCATATTTAACTCAATCACAGTGTAAACGGGGTTTAGATCATATTTAACTCAATCACAGTGTAAACGGGTTTAGATCATATATAACTCAATCACAGTGTAAACGCGTTTAGATCGTATATAACTCAATCACAGTGTAAACGCGTTTAGATCGTATATAACTCAATCACAGTGTAAACAGGGTTTAGATCGTATATAACTCAATCACAGTGTGAACGGGGTTTAGATCATATTTAACTCAATCACAGTGTAAATGGGTTTAGATCGTATATAACTCAATCACAGTGTAAATGGGGTTTAGATCGTATATAACTCAATCACAGTGTAAACAGGGTTTAGATCGTATATAACTCAATCACAGTGTAAACGGGGTTTAGATCGTATATAACTCAATCACAGTGTAAACGGGTTTAGATTGTATATAACTCAATCACAGTGTAAATGGGTTTAGATCATATTTAACTCAATCACAGTGTAAACGGGGTTTAGATCATATTTAACTCAATCACAGTGTAAACGGGTTTAGATCATATATAACTCAATCACAGTGTAAACGCGTTTAGATCGTATATAACTCAATCACAGTGTAAACGCGTTTAGATCGTATATAACTCAATCACAGTGTAAACAGGGTTTAGATCGTATATAACTCAATCACAGTGTAAACGGGGTTTAGATCATATTTAACTCAATCACAGTGTAAATGGGTTTAGATCGTATATAACTCAATCACAGTGTAAACAGGGTTTAGATCGTATATAACTCAATCACAGTGTAAACAGGGTTTAGATCGTATATAACTCAATCACAGTGTAAACAGGGTTTAGATCGTATATAACTCAATCACAGTGTAAACGGGTTTAGATCGTATATAACTCAATCACAGTGTAAACGGGTTTAGATCGTATATAACTCAATCACAGTGTAAACGGGTTTAGATCGTATATAACTCAATCACAGTGTAAACGGGTTTAGATCATATATAACTCAATCACAGTGTAAACGCGTTTTGATCGTTTTTAACTCAATCACAGTGTAAACGGGTTTAGATCATATATAACTCAATCACAGTGTAAACGGGGTTTAGATCGTTTTTAACTCAATTACAGTGTAAACGCGTTTAGATCATATATAACTCAATCACAGTGTAAATGGGTTTAGATCGTTTTTAACTCAATTACAGTGTAAACGGGTTTAGATCGTTTTTAACTCAATCACAGTGTAAACGGGTTTAGATCATATATAACTCAATCACAGTGTAAACGGGGTTTAGATCGTTTTTAACTCAATTACAGTGTAAACGGGTTTAGATCGTTTTTAACTCAATCACAGTGTAAACGGGTTTAGATCATATATAACTCAATCACAGTGTAAATGGGTTTAGATCGTTTTTAACTCAATTACAGTGTAAACGCGTTTTGATCGTTTTTAACTCAATCACAGTGTAAACGGGTTTAGATCATATATAACTCAATCACAGTGTAAACGGGGTTTAGATCGTTTTTAACTCAATTACAGTGTAAACGGGTTTAGATCGTTTTTAACTCAATCACAGTGTAAACGGGTTTAGATCATATATAACTCAATCACAGTGTAAACGGGGTTTAGATCGTTTTTAACTCAATTACAGTGTAAACGGGTTTAGATCGTTTTTAACTCAATCACAGTGTAAACGGGTTTAGATCATATATAACTCAATCACAGTGTAAACGGGGTTTAGATCGTTTTTAACTCAATTACAGTGTAAACGGGTTTAGATCGTTTTTAACTCAATTACAGTGTAAACGGGGTTTAGATCGTTTTTAACTCAATTACAGTGTAAACGGGTTTAGATCGTTTTTAACTCAATTACAGTATAAATTGGTTGAGATTATGAATGAAATCATTTTTCAAATCGTTTTCAAGACTCGGTTGTTTATGTTCAATGCAGAGTGAGTTAATAAACACAGAAAGAACTAAATGAGCTGTCTCAGTCAGGATGAATGATTCGGTATTAAACATTAGAGTTTTTAACTATTTCTGTTTAAATCGTTCTTCTCTGCTTCTCTTTAGCACTCTTTAGATCAGATCTCAGACCACTCTCTGTCTCTCTCTGTCTTTCTCTTGGCCTCTCTCTCTCTCTCTCTCTCTCTCTCTCTCTATATATATATATATATATATATATATATATATATATATATATATCTTTCAGGCTGTCTTCACTGATCTGGAGATTTTAGCTGCTCTCTTTGCTGCTGCCATTCATGACGTAGATCATCCTGGAGTCTCCAACCAATTCCTCATCAACACCAGTGAGGCACTTGCTTCTGATAAATATGTGCAGTTAGAGCTGGAAACATGGAATTCTCTCTCTCTCTGTCTTTTTCTCTCTCCCTCTCTCCCTCTCTGTCTCTCTCTCTCTCTGCTCTATCTCTCTCTGCGCGCTCTCTCTGCTCTCTCTCTCGATCTGCTCTATCTCTCTCTCTGCTCTTTCTCTCTCTCTGTGCTCTCTCTCTCGATCTGCTCTCTCTCTGCGCTCTCTCTCTCGATCTGCTCTCTCTCTGCGCTCTCTCTCGATCTGCTCCCTCTCTGCTCTATCTCTCTCTGCTGTCTCTCTCTCTCTGCTCTTTCTCTCTCTCTGTGCTCTCTCTCTTGATCTGCTCTATCTCTCTCTCTGCACTCTCTCGATCTGCTCTATCTCTCTCTCTCTCTGCTCTCTCTCTTGATCTGCTCTCTCTCTGCGCGCTCTCTCTCGATCTGCTCTCTCTCTCTCTGTGCTCTTTTTCTCTCTCTCGCTCTGCTCTATCTCTCTCTCTGTCTGTCTCTCTCTGTGCTCTCTCGATCTACTCTATCTGTCTCTCTCTCTCTCGATCTGCTCTGTCTCTCTCTGCACTCTCTCTCGATCTGCTCTATCTGTCTCTCTCTGCGCTCTCTCTCGATCTGCTCTATCTGTCTCTCTGCGCTCTCTCTCGATCTGCTCTATCTCTCTCTCTCTGCGCTCTCTCTCTGCGCTCTCTCTCTCGATCTGCTCTATCTCTCTCTCTCTGCGCTCTCTCTCTCTCTCTGCGCGCTCTCTCTCTCTCTGCGCGCTCTCTCTCTCTGCGCGCTCTCTCTCTGAGCGCTCTCTCTCTATCTGAGCGCTCTATCTCTCTCTGCGCTCTCTCTGCACTCTCTCTCTCTCTCTGCTCTCTCTCTTGATCTGCTCTATCTCTCTCTACTCTCTCTCGATCTGCTCTCTCTCTCTCGATCTGCTCTCTCTCTCTTGATCTGCTCTATCTCTCTCTCTCTGCGCTCTCTCTCTCGATCTGCTCTATCTCTCTCTCTCTGCGCTCTCCCTCTCAATCTGCTCTATCTCTCTCTCTGCTCTCTCTGCTCTCCAGTGAGGCACTTGCTTCTGATAAATATGTGCAGTTAGAGCTGGAAACATGGAATTCTCTCTCTCTCTCTGTCTTTTTCTCTCTCCCTCTCTCTCTCTCTGCTCTATCTCTCTCTGCGCGCTCTCTCTGCTCTCTCTCTCGATCTGCTCTATCTCTCTCTTTGTCTGTCTCTCTCTGCGCTCTCTCGATCTACTCTATCTGTCTCTCTCTGCACTCTCTCTCTCGATCTGCTCTGTCTCTCTCTGCGCTCTCTCTTGATCTGCTCTATCTGTCTCTCTCTGCGCTCTCTCTCGATCTGCTCTATCTCTCTCTCTCTGCGCTCTCTCTCTTGATCTGCTCTCTCTCTCTCTGCGCGCTCTCTCTCTCTGAGCGCTCTCTCTCTCTCGATCTGCTCCATCTCTCTCGATCTGCTCTATCTCTCTCTCTGAGCGCTCTCTCTATCTGAGCGCTCTATCTCTCTCTGCGCTCTCTCTGCACTCTCTCTCTCTCTCTCGATCTGCTCTATCTCTCTCTGCTCTCTCTCGATCTACTCTCTCTCGATCTGCTCTCTCTCTCTGCACTCTCTCTCTTGATCTGCTCTCTCTCTCTCTCGATCTGCTCTATCTCTCTCTCTCTCTGTGCTCTCTCTCTCGATCTGCTCTCTCTCTCTCTGCTCTCTCTCTCTCTCTGCACTCTCTCTCTTGATCTGCTCTAACTCTCTCTGCACGCTCTCTCTCTGCGCTCTCTCTCTCGATCTGCTCTATCTCTCTCTGTGCTCTCTCTCTCTCGATCTGCTCCATCTCTCTCGATCTGCTCTATCTCTCTCTCTGAGCGCTCTCTCTATCTGAGCGCTCTATCTCTCTCTGCGCTCTCTCTGCACTCTCTCTCTCTCTCTCGATCTGCTCTATCTCTCTCTGCTCTCTCTCGATCTACTCTCTCTCGATCTGCTCTCTCTCTCTGCACTCTCTCTCTTGATCTGCTCTCTCTCTCTCTCTCTCGATCTGCTCTATCTCTCTCTCTCTCTGTGCTCTCTCTCTCGATCTGCTCTCTCTCTCTCTGCTCTCTCTCTCGATCTGCTCTATCTCTCTCTGCACTCTCTCTCTTGATCTGCTCTAACTCTCTCTGCACGCTCTCTCTCTGCGCTCTCTCTCTCGATCTGCTCTATCTCTCTCTGTGCTCTCTCTCTCTCTCTGCTCTCTCTTGATCTGCTCTCTCTCTCTCTGCTCTCTCTCTCGATCTGCTCTCTCTCTCTTGATCTGCTCTCTCTCTCTCGATCTGCTCTATCTCTCTCTCTGCGCTCTCTCTCTCGATCTGCTCTATCTCTCTCTCTCTCTGCGCTCTCCCTCTCGATCTGCTCTATCTCTCTCTCTGCTCTCTCTGCTCTCTCTCAATCTGCTCTATCTCTCTCTCTCTGCGCTCTCTCTCTCCATCTGCTCTATCTCTCTCTCTCTGCGCTCTCTCTCGATCTGCTCTATCTCTCTCTCTGCTCTCTCTGCTCTATCTCTCTCTGCTCTCTCTGCTCTATCTCTCTCTGCTCTCTCTGCTCTATCTCTCTCTCTCTGCGCTCTCTCTCGATCTGCTCTATCTCTCTCTCTGCTCTCTCTGCTCTATCTCTCTCTGCTCTCTCTGCTCTATCTCTCTCTCTCTGCGCTCTCTCTCGATCTGCTCTATCTCTCTCTCTGCGCTCTCTCTCGATCTGCTGTTTCTCTCTCTCTCTGCTCTCTCCATCTTGCTCTGCTCTATCTCTCTCTCTGTCTCTCTTACAGACTCTGAGTTGGCTCTGATGTATAATGATGAGTCTGTATCTCTCTCTCTCTCTCTCTCTCTCTCTCTCTCTCTCTGTGTCTCTCTTTCAGACTCCGAGTTGGCTCTGATGTATAATGATGAGTCTGTGTTAGAGAATCATCATCTGGCTGTGGGCTTTAAGCTTCTTCACCAGGAGAACTGCGACATCTTCCAGAACCTCAGCAAGAGGCAGAGGCAGAGTCTACGCAAGCTTGTCATAGACATGGTACACGGCACACACTCAGAACAGATAACGTTCTGGCCCATTCACAGTGTAAACTGGAGTTCTCAAATCGGCTCCTTCTGGAATCTCCAGTGGTGTTCCTCAGGGCTTAGTGCTCGGTCCCTCATCACTCCATCCAAGATCCCTCAAGTTTCTTACTGTACTGATGAGCTTTTTCAGGGTGTTTGAGCTGTTTATCAATCAATTATTATTAGCAACATTGGTTTGGACTTTAAGCAGTTGATACTTTGGTACAGTTGGTGGCACTGTGTCATTTATGCTGTAGACAAGAAGATTTGATTGTTAAGGCCTTTTTGAATGTATAGAACCAGTGAAAGATTATTTTTTTTATATTCTTCACAATTAATGTTCAGATTTAAGATTGAAATAATAATGATGATGAATATAATAATAATAATAATACTTAAAGTGCCCATTGATATTGAATGAAATAAAATTTTGAACTAAGCGAGTCTCACTTGTGCAGGTGTTGGCTACTGACATGTCGAAGCACATGACCCTCCTGGCTGATCTGAAGACGATGGTGGAGACGAAGAAGGTGACGAGCTCTGGCGTGCTGCTGCTGGATAATTACACTGAGCGCATACAGGTGAGAGTCAGTGATTCAGCTGAGAGTGATTCAGGTGATAGTGAGCGATTCAGGTGAGAGTCATTGACTCAGCTATTTTCAGGTGAGAGTCAGAGATTCAGGACAGAGTCAGTGATTCAGCTTCAGAATCAGAATCAGAAGAAGTTTTATTGCCATTGTCAATGAACAGGATTCACAGACTAGGAATTTGCTTCGGCATGAAGGTGCAACATAAAAACAAGTAGTAATAGGCCTGCAAAATTAAGTCCACATAAATAAATACTCTATGCAAATATAAAATATAGATAGAATGAATAAAAATAAAAATACAAAAGGCATGTACAACAGTACTATATACAACAGTGCACGTGGAGTAGTGTGGTTGGTTAGTGTAGTGGTTAACACCTCTGCCTTCTACACGGTAGACTGGGGTTCAATCCCCACCTGGGCAAACACCCTACACTATACCAATAAGAGTCCTTGGGCAAGACTCCTAACACTGCCTTGGCCTACCTATGTAAAAAAATGATAAAATTGTAAGTCGCTCTGGATAAGAGCGTCAGCCAAATGCCATAAATGTAAATTCAAGTAAAGTGACCAAGGCAGGGATATAAAGAGGTAAGTGACGTGATTATATATTGTTCTTGAGTCCAATGGCAGAGGGGAAGAAACTGTTCCTGTGGCGGGAGGTTCTGGTCCGAATGGACCGAAGCCTCCTGCCCGAGGGGAGTGGATCAAATGTGATTCAGGTGAGAATCAGTGATTAAAGTGAGTCAATGAGTTAGTGATACAGATGAGAGTCAGTGATTGAGGTTAGAGTCAGTAATTTAAGTGAGAATCAGTTATTAATGTGAGTCAGTGAGTCAGACGAGAGTTAATGATACAGATGAGAGTCAGTGATTGAGGTGAGAGTCAGTGATTGAGGTGAGAGTCAGTTATTAATATGAATCAGTGAGTCGGATGAGAGTTAATAATACAGATGAGAGTCAATGATAGAGATGAGAATCAGTGATTCAGGTGAAAATCAGTGATTCACTTGAGAGTCAGCATTTCAGCTGAGAGTGATTCAGGTGAGAATCAGTGATTCAGGTGTGAGCGATTCAGGTGAGAATCAGTGATTCAGGTGTGAGCGATTCAGGTGAGAGTGATTCAGGTGAAAGTGATTCAAATGAGAATCAGCAATTCAGGTAAGAGTCAGTGATTCAGCTATTTTCAGGTGAGAGTCAGAGATTCAGGACAGAGTCAGTGATTCAGCTTAAAGTGATTAAAGTGAGTCAATGAGTTAGTGATACAGATGAGAGTCAGTGATTGAGGTTAGAGTCAGTAATTGTGGTGAGAGTCAGTGATTGAGGTGAGAGTCAGTTATTAATATGAATCAGTGAGTCGGATGAGAGTTAATAATACAGATGATAGTCAATGATAGAGATGAGAATCAGTGATTCAGGTGAAAATCAGTGATTCAGGTGTGAGCGATTCAGGTGAGAGTGATTCAGGTAAGAGTCAGTGATTCAGGTGAGTTGTCAGGTGTTAGATCTACAGTACAGGTGTGAATGTTCGAATAATAAAGGTGCTGTTTGTGGTGTGCAGGTGCTGCGGACCATGATGCACTGCGCTGATCTGAGTAACCCCACCAAACCGCTGGTTCTGTACAAACAGTGGACGGAGAGAATTATGGAGGAGTTCTTCAGACAGGGTGACCGAGAGAGAGAGAGAGGGATGGAGATCAGCGCCATGTGTGATAAACACACTGCCTCCGTGGAGAAGAGTCAGGTACCACCTTTACAGCTCACACCTTTACTGCTCACAACTTCAGATTTCACACCTTCACAGCTCAGACCATCAGATTCACACCTTCACAGTTCACACCTTCACAGCTCACACCTTCACGTTTCACACCTTCACATTTCACACCTTCACAGCTCAGACCATCAGATTTCACTCCTTCACAGCTCACACCTTCACATTTCACAACTTTACAGCTCACACCTTCACATTTCACAACTTTACAGCTCACACCTTCACATTTCACAACTTTACAGCTCACACCTTCACATTTCACACCTTCACAGCTCACACCTTTACAGCTCACACCTTTACAGCTCACACCTTCACATTTCACACCTTCACAGCTCACACCTTCACATTTCACACCTTCACAGCTCACACCTTTACAGCTCACACCTTTACAGCTCACACCTTCACATTTCATACCTTCACATTTCACAACTTTACAGCTCACACCTTCACAGCTCACACCTTCACATTTCACACCTTCACAGCTCACACCTTCACATTTCACAACTTTACAGCTCACACCTTCACATTTCACAACTTTACAGCTCACACCTTCACAGCTCACACCTTTACAGCTCACACCTTCACAGCTCACACCTTCACAGCTCACACCTTCACAGCTCACACCTTCACAGCTCACAACTTTACAGCTCACACCTTTACAGCTCACACCTTCACATTTCACACCTTCACAGCTCACACCTTTACAGCTCACACCTTCACATTTCACACCTTCACAGCTCACACCTTTACAGCTCACACCTTCACATTTCACAGCTTCGCAACTCACACCGTCACATTTCACACCTTCACATTTCATAGTTTCACAGCTCACACCTTCACATTTTATACCTTCACAGCTCACACCTTCACATTTCACAATTTCACAACTTAAACCTTCACAGTTCACACTTTTACAGCTCACACCTCCACAGCTCACACCTTCACAGCTTACACTTTCACAGTTCACACCTTCACATTTCACACTTTGACAATTCATACCTTCACAGCTCACACCTTCACATCTCACACCTTCAGAGCTCATACCTTTACAGTTCACACCTTCACATTTCATACCTTCACTGCTCACACCTTCACATTTCACATCTTCACAGCTTACGCCTTCATATTTCACAGCTTCGCAGCTCACACCTTCAGTTTACACATTCACAGCTCATATCTTCACATTTCACAGCTTCGCAGCTCACACCTTCACATTTCATACCTTCACAGCTCACACCTTCACAGTTCATACTTTCACAGTTAACACCTTCACAGTTTATGCTTTCACAGCTCACACCTCCACATTTCACAACTTTACAGTGCACACCTTTACAACTCACACCTTCACACCTTCACAGCTCTAACTTTTACAGCTCACACCTTTACATTTCGTACTTTCACAGCTCACACCTTCACATTTCACATCTTTGCAGTTCACACCTTTACATTTCACACCTGCACAGCGCACACCTTTACATTTCACACTTTTACAGTTCACATCTCCACACTTCACACCTTTACAGTTCACACATTCACACCTTCTCAGCTCACACCTCCACAGCTCACACCTTTATCCTTAAACTGAGAGCACCCCCTGCTGTTTATCAGAGCACCCCTGCTGTTTATCAGAGTACCTCCCCTGCTGTTTATCAGAGCATCACTGTCTCATCAGTTTCAGTCTCCATTTCCCTAAAGCTTTAGCCGAGCGCACTGACGTTACTCCTCCTAATAAACAGTAACACATTCACTGTAATATTTCATCATCACCATTAACACAGGAGTTGAGTCAGCAGCATCTGAGATTTTTAAAATGCAGTGTTAGAAAAGAAAAACATCTCCCAGTGAAAGCCGCGTTTTACAGTAGTGATAAATGGAGGTCATTATGCTGGTAGTGAACTACGCTGCCTGACTCAGCCACCTACAAACCATAGAATCTGACCTTAAACAGAAATTAGGACCCCGTTGGGGTTCATCCTAAAGTTAGAACAGGATTTAGGAGGTTTAGTCTAGTTAGGATGTTTGTGTGATGCTGTTTTCTTATCTGTAGTTAATGATGAGATTATGAAGGTAGGAACTCTCATTCTGGAAATTCAGTCCCTACTGAAGTCGTCATGGAGGTTAGAAAATCTCTGCTTGGTCTTCGTGCTCTCTGTTCAGTATGATGTGCTGACAGTGTTGTTCTTTGAGTGTCTAACTTGTGTATTCTGAATGTAGAAGAGTGAATCAACAAGGAGGTTGCTAGGGTGTTCCTAAGTAGTTGCTATGGTGTTCCAGGTGGTTGTTATGAGTGGTTGCACTTTTCTAATCAATATTATTATTTCTTTGATTTTATTCCTGATATGAATTCAACAGGACACTGTGTTTTTGTGTTTGTAGGTGGGGTTCATAGACTACATTGTCCACCCTTTGTGGGAGACATGGGGTGACCTTGTCCATCCAGACGCTCAGGAGATCCTGGACACTCTACAGGAGAACCGAGACTGGTACCAGAGTGCCGTCCCTCAGAGTCCTTCACCGCCACCGGACAGAGAGAAAACTCACACTGACCGGTTCCAGTTCCCCATCACACTGCATGAGGAGGAGGACACACATACCTACAACAACCACACACACACACTCAACCACACACACACTCTCAACCACCACAACCACACAGAGCCACAGCTAGAACAGGAACCAGAACCAGATCAAGAACTGGAGCAGGAACCAGAGCAAGACCTGGAACAGGAACCAGAGCAGGAACTGGATCCAGAACCAGAGCAAGACCTGGAACAGGAATCAGAGCAGGAACTTGAACCAGAACCAGAGCGAGACCTGGAACAGAAACCAGAGCAGGAAACGAAGCATGAGCCAGAGCAGGAACCAGAACAGGAACCAGAACAGGAACCTGAAACAGAACCAGAGCAGGAACTTGAGCAGGTTCAAGAACCAGAGCAGGAACCAGAACAGGAACCAGAACCAGAGCAGGAAACAGAAGTAGAACTGGAGCAAGAACCTGAGCAGTTCAACAGCATTGAAGAGGAGGAGAGAGGAGATGGAGAAGTGAAGGTAGAAGATGGAGAAGCAGATGTAGCAGGAGAGATGGAGGAAGGAGGCAGAGATGATGTGGAAGGAATAGAAGCAGATAGAAATGGTGAGGTAGATGGAGAAGAAAGAGTAGAAGAAGAAGAGGAGGAGAGAGAAGAAGAAGGGGAAGTAGGAGAGGGTGAAGGAGAGGATAGAGATGGAGATGAAGAGAAAGAAGAAGAAACAGAAATATTAGAAGACAGAGAAGAGGATGAAGAAACAGAAGAAAGAGAGGGTGGAGGTGTAGAAGATGAAAGAGGGGATGGAGAGGAAGAAGAAGAGGAAGAAATTGAGTGAGGCTACGAGATCTAAGAGATAAAGCAGGAGGGACTGAAAAAGAAAAGGAAGAATAAATGAAGAAGAAAGAAAGTGAATGATTTCCAGGCTGAAAGTGAAGCTGAACTTTAGTGAGCAATACTGCCCCCTACAGCACGGAAACAATACGCCCCCCACACCAATCACAACTACCACTCAGGAGGAAAAGAGAGAGAGAGAGAGTGTGTGTATGTTTCACTCGTGGGGGGGTAGCTGCCTTCAGTGTTCTTCTTTGTCGTCATCATCATCATCATCATCATCATCATCCTCTCTTTATCCATCGCTCCAGCCAGAATGGAGAGTTCCAGCTCCAGCTTGCTGAATGCAGAGTAAAACATTATTGATCCTTTTTGATTTATATATATATAATCACTGTTGTTGGAACAAAACCTTGCATCTCAAAAATGTTAACTTTACAAAAGAAGAAAAAAACATATTTTACTTCTAATGTCTGTGTTTACATGCAAAGATTTTTGCCAAGATTTTAGTGTTTATGCTCACTCTATTCAACAATACGATGAAAATCGTTGTTTACATGCTCACTAATCGGATCCAAAATGACGTGCATGCGTAGAGAACTTCTTAAAGTAAAAGTTACCGTGACAGCGAACATCACAAGAGTCCGGTCAGAGTGAGATGAGCAGCAGTGAGCAGTGATTGTGTTTTTAACTGCTTTAAAATGACGTCAGACTCAGGAAAACCTCCTTCACACGTCCTTATTAAAGAAGGCCGAGAGGAAGACGTCGTGCTCTGAGACACATAAGCTGGACGTCCGTCCCACCGCCGTCTTTTAAAGATCAGAGCATGAACTTCGTCTCCTCTGCAGACCAGTTTCTATTCCGAATGGCTTCAATTGGACTATTCCGATTGAAGTCTATACATGGACACTATTAGCCAGATTATTAATGGATTATTAGGATGCATGTAAACGTGGCAACTGTAAGTTAAAGGGACCAGAATTTTTCCCCAAGTCATTGCAAGCAGTTTCTCTTGGTTAAATCAAATTTGGCCTTTTCTTTTTTATATATATATATATATATATATATATATATATAAAGTCGCTGTCAGAACAAAATATCTGGAATTGTCTGAAGTTTTACATCTGAGTTTGTAAACTACATCTGCCCTTTACATTGTGTCTGACAATAGAAATGGTCTATATACACATCCTTGTATCCACTGACCATATAGTTTCACTCTGTAATTCTACAGTTACAGACTGTAGTCCATCTATTTCTCTGCATGCTTTGTTAGCCTGTTCTTCAGTGGTCAGGACGCCCACAGGACCCTCACAGTGCCGGTACTATTAGAGTGGTGGGTTATTCTCAGCACAGCAGTAATACTGACGTGGTGGTGGTATGTTAGTGTGTGTTGTGCTGCTTAAACACTGTGCCCACTTACTGTCCACTCTTTTGGACACTGCTATGCGACCACTGAAGAACAGGTTAACAAAGTCACACAGAAACAGATGGACTACAGTCTGTAACTGTAGAAGTACAGAGTGAAACTATATGGTCAGTTGAGCTGATAAGATGGACAGTCAGTGTATGTATGTATATATGTATGTATTAATGTGAAGAGAGTCTATTTATGGAAATATGTGTCTCAGAAATGTGCAATAATGAGGCAGCTTCCTCCTGAGTGGAACAGAGAGAGAGAGAGAGAGAGAGACAGAGAGAGAGAGACCTATAGAGAGACCAGACTGCACTCATCTGTAAATCTTTCACTGCCAGCTCCCCCAGTGGAACCCAACCTCCACAGCTCCTGTAGCATTCCAGACTTTTAAAAGAGACACACCGTCTCCAGCATGCAGGACCTCAGAGGGACCCCAGCAGTCCCTCATTGGGACCTCAGTGAGAACCTAGTGAGATCCCAGTGGGACCTTAGTGGAACCTCAGAGAGAACCCAGCTGTCCCTCATTGGGACCTAAATGGGAACCTCACACGATCTCAGTGGGACCTCAGTGAGAACCCAATGAGATTCCAGAGGGACGTTAGTGGGACACAGACCCTAGTGGGGCCGCAGTGGGATCTCAATGGGACCTCAAAGAGACCCCAATGGAACCTCAGTATGACCCCAGCAGGAGGAACCCTGTGTAACCGACACTGTGCTGAGAGACTTTTAATTTTCCCTCCATTTTTGTCGGAAGGGAAAACATTTGAACTGAAAGGTGGAGAAATGGACCTTTCCCACAAGGCCTTTCACCTGGAGTGCATGGACACTGCATGAATCTGTAGCAATGCATTGTGAGCCGGGGAAGTCAGGCAGCTGTAATTGGCTCTGCTGAGGCTCCTCCCCCTTCCTGTGTACAGTAGTGATGTATTTTAACACTGTAAAGACGTCACAGTAAACGAGACCGATTCTCATCACCATCAAACTCCTCTGATCTTCAGCCTCAGTTCTTTCCTGAACAACCTTTGTTCATACTAATAGTCTTCTGAGATTGTGTCGTTGTCACATTATGCCCGCTGTAGGAGCCGTCTGAGCTGTTTATCACGCTGCTTTCTCGTCCTGTGATAGTAAATATGTTTTACTCTGAATAGCACCAGAATCTATGAGGTCACCAGTGTAAAGTGTTCACAGCATCAACAGAAACACTGCAGATTTGTACACAAACAGGTGTTTATTGCTCGGCAGCGTCTGGAGAACCAGGACTTTAAATATAGGCAGAGTCACAGCTTCTGCAGGTACAACTCAGTCAGTCAAACAACAAAACTCTGACAGTCACATTCAGCAAACGCATATTAATGTTCAAACCCAGAGAGTTAGATATAAACACAAACACAGCGGCGCAGGATGGTCAGATCCCTGAGAAGTGAGAGGTCGATTCCAAGAGTTCCTTGATTCTCGATTCCAAAAGTAAATCACAATCCCAAAATTCCATTCAGATAGATAGAGAGAACTTCATTGATCCTGGAGGGAAATTGCAGAGTGGACATGGCTCCCCCAGCCCTAAGGCGAAGGCCGGGGTGGTGGACACGGCCAAGTCCAGCACCAGCACTGGAACGAAGGCCGGGATGGTGGACACAGCCAAGGCCAGCCCCAGCCCTAGGGCGAAGGCCGGGTCGGTGGACACGGCCAAGGCCAGCTCTAGCACTGGGGCTCTTCTTCAGGAAATCTCTGAAAGATCTCAGTGAGGCAGCCTGGGACACTAAGTTAATTAGCTAACTTGACTTCTTGATTCTGCTTAGGTGAGACGGTTCAGCACTGCCAGCATTGTTTGATTGTATGCCACAAATTTGACAGTTTCTTTGGATTAAGAGGACAGCAGTCAGTGCAGTGATGACACTTTTTTAAATTAACTTTGCATTTTCCTATGTGGAAGGCATTTTAAATGACTGTCCAGGCTACGTCCTATAAAAAGGTGCTTTCGAAGTAAAACTCGGCATAATCAGATTCACAAACTGGAATCAAAGAATCAACTCTTTGGAATCGACTCCCAGCTCCACCAGAAGACCTGGAGAGCGGTTCACAGAGCAGGATTCGTCACCTCGCCTGATAAAGCCAACATCCCCCATAACTCAGTGAGTGAGGTGTAATCAGAGAGTTTCTGAGCGGTTTGGTGTGAAATGGTTCAGACGTCTTTACAGTGGTGGTGATGGGAACCAGGCGTCGCCATGACTACAACACAGATATAGGCACTTTATTTACCATCCAGAACCACCAGAGAACCTACACGAGTCTTCAGAGCTTATATGGAATGCTGATGATGGAAAACAGTGGAAAATCTGGAATAATGAGTTTTCTTTGGGGACTATTTTGCCGCACAGTGCCCTGCATGTCTCCCTCCACCATGAATGGAGTTGAAGCTCTCTAAACTCTCATAAAACAGCGTCTCAGTCATCAGGCAGTGAATTCAGAACCAGTTCATGTAGGAACTTTCTGTGAGGAGCTTTTAGAGGGAGACATCTGGTTCCTATCACCACCACTGGGAACAGTTCTAAGTCTCTCTAGAATGAAGCGTTTCACACACTGTTTACATCTTAACTGCTCAATTAATGAGTAATTAGTTCTCTCTTTTGGTTTAAGTTGTCCAGCTTTACTCATCATTCTTCATGAAACACCCTCAGGCGAGTAAATTAGAGCTCAGTCCCAAACAGCACTGGGGCCTCCAGCATCAACTTCAGGACCGATAAGACGGGCTTGTTTACAGCTGACTGACGAGCGTGATGGAGATGATGATGCGTGGATGAATGTATTAACCTACTTAGCTACCTTATGCTTGTAAACTAAATTCAGATTCTGCAGATTGTTTTTAAAACCAGGACGACTTATACAACGACATGCAGGACTTGCAGTGCAGGATCTGTGCAGTGCAAGATCCTGTAGCTCTGCACCTTATGGACGTCTCTAAAAACCTCTTGAAACTACTAAGCTTTTAGGCTGTTTTTGACTGACTATAACAGCAAACCTGAGTGAGTTCATCACTATTGATGATCAGCTGTTCTCTGAAGAGGATTTTGGGTTTCGACTGTTGCTCGAACAAGTAATACCAAACCCAGTCCAAGTTATTTTTCTGATGTAACCTTACAGGAGCTACACAACACGGACTCATATTCACATTCACTGGCTGTGTTTACATGCAAAGATTTTTGCCAATCCGATTGAATACATTCCGATTACAGATTAAGAACCGCCGCTTCCAACTGAACAGGAAGTTCTGCCGCCATGCCAGATCAGTGTAAATGCAGCGCCAGAGACAGATTTGGGACTGAGCTCTAGGGGGGGGACTGAGCTCTAGGGGGGGGGGACTGAGCTCTAGGGGGGGGGGACTGAGCTCTAGGGGGGGGGGGGGGGAGGACTGAGCTCTAGGGGGGCAGCACTCAGCTCAGAGAGTTTATTTGGCACTTTAACACATTTCAGCAGTTTAAACTGTCCAGCTCGGAGTTTATAAATCAGACATGAAGACATAAATACAATATAAAACGTATAAAACTCAGCAGGGAGACATTCAGGAAGGAACACTGATTAAGGCACGAGTGAGAGGGCATTCATTGTGCAGCTCAAAGGGCGAAGGTCAAAAGTCAGTCCAGCTGTCCCACTCCGGGAACTGGTCGATTTCTCCGTCCTGCTTGAGCGTCTCCCCTCCGAGCGTCAGAGTCAGCCTGAAACGCACTCGGACCGGCTTCTGCAAACAGACAGACATGGACTCCGATCACAAACCCAATCATCAATAATGTGAGACGGTAGACCGGCCGTCCGGGCAGACACGTCAGTCAGAAACGGACTGCATCACTGAAACCGCACAGCGTGAACTTTAGTCTCACCCTGAGGGGGTTGGAGAGCAGCAGTATCTGGGAGATGGCAGCAGGGGGCAGCAGAGGGCTGTACGGAGGCAGAGCAGTTCCTGTGGCCGGCTGCAGCTTCAGCTGCATGGTCTGGAAAGCAGGAGGACGAAGCGCATGGACACGAAGAGAGAGAGAGACATGAGAGCTGAGAATGACTGAGAAAGATGGAGTGATGGACGCAGAATGATGGAGAAAAAAAAACGCTGGAGTTACACAGAGATCAAAACAACAAAGAATAAAAACTCCTCTATTTAAATACAAAAAATGGGAATAATTAATACAAAAAAATAAAATTTAAATAATAAAAATACAATAAAAAATTTAATCTCATATTTAAGAAGAAAGAATGGGGATATTTAATAATGTTTAAAGCAAGAAAATAAAAATAATGTACATAAAAATGTAACAACAAAATTAAAAGCTTTTATTTACATTGAAATAATGGGAATATTTATTAAAATAAAGAACCAAAATATTTCAATATACATAAAAATCTAAGACAAAAAAATAAAATGGGAGGAATGAATAAAATATTTGGATAAATAAAAGAAAATAAGAAAAGCTAATAAACTGTTTTGAGAGAATATTAATAATTAACGGGTGTGTAACGGAGGAAAAGACTTGGCGCTAATAAGAAGGTGGTGTTACCTTGGGAACAGCAGCCAGGAACAGGAAGTCAGAAACAGGAAGTGCAGAGGTGTTGACAGCAGAGATGACGAAGGCGGCGACGTCAGGCCGAGATGGCGGAGTTTCTTTGGTGAAGTGTAGAGACACACGAACACTGTGACGGTCAAAAACTGTTATCGGCTTTAAGTGACCTAAAAGAGACACGAGAGACACTTTCAACGTTATTAAGAGTGATGTCAACGTTATTAAGAGTGCCGTCAACGTTATTAAGAGTGACGTCAACGTTAAGAGTGACGTCAACGTTATTAAGAGTGACGTCAACGTTATTAAGAGTGACGTCAACGTTATTAAGAGTGACGTCAACGTTATTAAGAGTGACGTTAGCGTTATTAAGAGTGACGTTAGCGTTATTAAGAGTGACGTTAGCGTTATTAAGAGTGACGTTAACATTATTAAGAGTGACGTCAATGTTATTAAGAGTGACGTCAATGTTATTAAGAGTGACGTTAGCGTTATTAAGAGTGACGTTAACATTATTAAGAGTGACGTCAATGTTATTAAGAGTGACGTCAATGTTATTAAGAGTGAAGTTAACGTTAACAGTGACGTCAACGTTATTAAGAGTGACGTCAACGTTATTAAGAGTGATGTTAATAAGTGATGTTAATAAGAGTGATGTTAATAAGTGTGACTAATAAGAGTGACGTTAACATTAATAAGAGTGACCTTAATAAAAGTGTCATTAACGTTAATAAGTGTGAGTGATAAGAGTGCCGTTAATGTAATGTAATCTCAAACAGCTCCATCCACACTAACTGAGCTCTGAGCTGTGGTTTCTGCAGCACCAGTCCATTAGAGAGCTGTGCACATGCGGCTGTTTGTTAGATCTTTATGTTTGGGAGCCAATACTGTTATTCCTAAGTAGTGCACTATGTAGGGAGCAGGAGCTGTTTGAAACTGAGCCCCAGTTCAAAGACAGTCAGTACAAATTAATTTCCCCCCTAAACTGACCCCAAACGTGGTCAATCACTGAGATGTGTCTGGTGTCTAAAGTTTGCCTCTGTAGTTTTAGCACTGGAGCTAAAAGGCTAATGTAGCTAACAAGTAATGGAAGGTTATGCCCCACCAATTAGCTTAGTGCTAACTGGATACCATCACTCATTTAAACCAAGCTCACTAATCGCTAATAGACTTGATTGTGATTTCTGTTGCTGCATGGCTCCCTGGTGTCATGTGACTCGTTAGAGTTACAGGGTTCCAGGTGTGAATGGGGAGCAGGGCTGGTAAATTTGGTGTTTTGGGTACAATTCACTCATACTGGCCACTGGATATTCAATACGGCACCTCAATGCAAAGAACTGTCTGAGGATGTGAGAAACAGAATTGTTGCCCTCCACAAAGGCGCCTAGGCTATCAGAAGACTGCTAACACCCTGAAACTGAGCTATAGCATGGTAGCCAAGGTCATACAGCGGCTTTCCAGGACAGGTTCCACTCGGAACAGGCTTCGCCAGGGTCCACCTAAGAAGTTGAGTCTACGTGTTCAGCATCATATCCAGAGGTTGGCTTCAAAAACTAGACATGAGTGCTGCCAGCATTGCTGCAGAGGTTGAAGAAGTGGGAGGGTCAGCCTGTCAGTGCTCAGACCATACGCCGCACAATGCATCAACTCGGTCTGCATGGCCATCGTCCCAGAAGGAAGCCTCTTCTGAAGCTGATGCACAAGAAAGCCCAGAAACAGTTTGCTGAAGACAAGCAGTCCAAGATTACTGGAACCATGTCCTGTGGTCTGACGAGACCAAGATGAACTTCTTTGGCTCAGATGGTGTCCAGCATGTGTGGTGGCGCCCTGGTGAGGAGTACCAAGACAACTGTCTTTGCCTACAGTCAAGCATGGTGGTGGTAGCATCATGGTCTGGAGCTGCATGAGTGCTGCCGGCACTGGGGAGCTGCAGTTCATTGAGGGAACTACTGTGATGTTCTGAAACAGAGCACGATCCCCTCCCTTCAGAAACTGTGCCGCAACGACCCCAAACACACCTCCAAGATGACGACTGCCTTGCTGAAGGTAAAGGTGATGGACTGGCCAAGTACGTCTCCAGACCTGAACCCAATTGAGCACCTGTGGGGCGTCCTCAAGCGGAAGGAGGAGGAGCTCAAGGTGTCTAACATCCACCAGCTCTGTGACGTCATCATGGAGGAGTGGAAGAGGATTCTAGTAGCAGCCTGTGCAGCTCTGGTGAATTCCACGCCCAAGAGGGTTCAGGCAGTGCTAGATAATAATGGTGGTCAAAATACCGACGCAACTGGACCTGTTCACTGTGAGGTGGACTCACTTGTGCTGCCAGCTATTTAGACATTAATGTCTGTGTGTTGTTCTTTTCAGAGGACAGTAAATCTACACTGCTGTACAAGCTACATACATACACACTATCTCTATATACACACACACACACACACACACACACACACACACACACACACACATACATACAGACACACACGAACATGGACGAAAGCACATTCACTAAACACAGTACAATCAAACTACAGCACCCCAGCATAGCTTAAAACAGTAGCAAAATTGGCAAGTACACTGGCATAGCTAAAAACAAAGTCTACAGTATATTAGCATAGCTAAACACCCCATTTGATTTAAGTGTGTGACCATTTAGCCATACAGTTGACCTGATGCTACATTAGCATCGTAGCTCCAGTGCTAAAATGAAAGAAGCCCAACGTTAAAAGCCGGACTGCTGAACTAATTGCTTGTCTTGGTCACTTACTGGGCTTAATGGATCCAAGAGGCACATGGATGTCCTGAAGTGAGGTGGGTGGGAGGGGCTTGGGGAAACCTGGAGTAATGATTGGCTGAATGAATTCTGATCTAGTCATGTGCTCCTCCCTGAAGAGAGAAATAACAGCTCACTCTGAGAATAAAAAACGTGCTAAAAAGAGAAAGACTCAATTTCCCCACTCGTCACTTACATGGCAGATAATACTGGTGCATTGTGGGTACTGTAGTCTCTGTTCCCACAGGTCGTCTCCATACTGCCTGAAACTCTCACTGCGTGATCCAGCTGTAAACGAACACTATGTTTTCATCAGTGCACTCGCAGAAACAGGCGCAAGCTCTGAATCGGATAATAAGATCTGATTACCTGTATGAGCTCATCCAGGTACGATTTCGTTCCCTCTGTTCTCGGACTGCAGGAATCTGCTCATCAGTGAAAGACAAAATCAGAAACACGGCGCTCCGGCAGGGGACAGACGACGGCGAGCAAAGTTACGCAACATAAAAGCAACTTTAAAGTAAAAAATCTCCAGCAAAAACTCCACCAGTTTCCTCCCTTTCAACAAACACAGCCGATCAGCTGAGACGAGCGCAGTTCGTAGCTAACAAGTCACGGAAGCCGATTAGCATGGCGCTAACTGTATTCCTAAATAATCATGCCGTTGCCTCAAACATGTTGACGAAGTTGGTTTCATAACTCAAGCTTAAAATTGAAGGTGGGATGAAAAAATGTGAATAAGAAGCTAGAAAACTGGAAGCCAAATTTGCCAACATGTTTGAAGCAAGTATGTGATGATTTAGGCAGTGCAGCTAATCAGCAGGCTATACGCTTCCGTGTTAGCTACATTAGCCTCGTAGCTCCTGCGCGAAAATTAAATAAGTAAACTTCAGACACCGAACGTGTCTCGGCAGATTAAAATATTAACTTGGTTTTAACACTAAAAAGAACAGACCTAACCTAGGGTCAGTATTTTAGAGAGTGAGACTATTACTGTACCGTAGGCAGGATCGCTGTCCTCGTCCAACAGGATCAGAGAGCCGCCATCCTCAGTGTGGCCACAGGGGGCGCTGTCCCCCGGCACAGAGAAGTTAATGAGGTGGTATGTCCTGATAGGACTGACAGGCTCTGTAGAAACAGCAGCACTTCAGCCCCGTCCACTCGCCGTACAGCAGTTTAGCCCCACCCATTCAGCCTACAGCAGCTTAGCCCCACCCACTCAGCCTACAGCCGTTTAGCCCCATCCACTCAGCCTACAGCCGATTAGCCCCACCCATTCAGCCTACAGCCGTTCAGCCCCACCCATTCAGCCTAAAGCAATTTAGCCCTGCCTCTCAGCCTACAGCTGGTGTTCCCCAGTAACGGGATTTCTGCCTGGGCATGTGCACAGTAGAATAACAAACCCTGGCTGTTGTCGTTGTTGTGCATAGGCTCCGCCCCCATCTCTCTTTCTTCTTGCTGCGTTCTCTCTCTGTACTGGTTCATCACATGGCTCAGCTCATCATTCCACTTCAGAATTCCAGCTGCAGAACACCAGCACAGATAAATCCCAGTCAGAAACCGGACGCTAACATCTAAAACTCATACAGTTCATACGGTAAAGTTTATACGTTAATGTGTCTGAACCTAAAGTCTCATCGTCCTCCAGGGTGTCGCTGGCCAGTCTGAACAGGTTTGGCCTCAGACGATCACAGCGCTCGTACAGGTCCTGCCAACAACAACCACACTTCATTACAACAATCACATTCCACTGTAACAATCGCACTCCACTACAACAGTCACACTCCACTACACCAATCACTACAACAATCACACGCCACTACAACAATCACATTGCACTGTAACAATCGCACTCCACTACAACAGTCACACTCCACTACACCAATCACACGCCACTACAACAATCACATTCCATTACAACAATCACTACAACAGTCACACTCCACTACAACAGTCACACTCCACTACACCAATCACTACAACAATCACACGCCACTACAACAATCACATTGCACTGTAACAATCGCACTCCACTACAACAGTCACACTCCACTACACCAATCACACGCCACTACAACAATCACATTCCATTACAACAATCACTACAACAGTCACACTCCACTACAACAGTCACACTCCACTACACCAATCACTACAACAATCACACGCCACTACAACAATCACATTCCATTACAACAATCACTACAACAGTCACACTCCACTACACCAATCACTACAACAATCACACGCCACTACAACAATCACATTCCATTACAACAATCACTACAACAATCGCACGCCACTACAACAATCACATTCCATTACAACAATCACTACAACAATCACACTCCACTACAACAGTCACACTCCACTACACCAATCACTACAACAATCACACGCCACTACAACAATCACATTCCATTACAACAATCACATTCCACTACAAAGTCATACTCCATTACAACAATCACATTCCACTACAAAGTCATACTCCATTACAACAAATCACACTCCACTGCAACAGTCATACTTCATTACAACAATCACACTTCATTACAACAATCACATTCCACTACAACGTCATACTCCATTACAACAATCACATTCCACTACAACGTCATACTCCATTACAACAATCACATTCCACTACAAAGTCATACTCCATTACAACAAATCACACTCCACTGCAACAGTCATACTTCATTACAACAATCACACTTCATTACAACAATCACATTCCACTACAACGTCATACTCCATTACAACAATCACACTCCACTGCAACAGTCATACTTCATTACAACAGTCACACTCCGCTACAACAGTCACACTCCGCTACAACAGTCACACTCCACTACAACAGTCACACTCCACTACAACAGTCACACTCCACTGTAACAATTGCGTTTCATTATTATAATCACATTAAAAAAAATATTAACTTTATTAATAACTTCTGCTGACACATTTTGGATGGCAAAATACAGGGGCCTGTTAAAACTAGTGAGAGCACCTCCTGCTGGATGTCAACTTCCTACAGCACAGGTTCCAACTTTTTCAAACTCAAGGCTCACAAAATTTCCCCCCAGATCACTTAAAGCTCAAACAAACACAATACAGTCATTAGTGTAGCCCGCCTGTCTCACTCAACTTCATCATATAACACAGAATAATCATTACATTAATGAACTGCCGAGCGTTCTCTAATCCGCCAGGACAGAGCTGGTGTCAAGTTCTGGATGACGTGTTAAAGAAATGAACGCAGCCCTGGTTCAGTTCAGGTTAGATGTGCATCTGTTGAGCCTCCAACTCAGAGTCATTTTAAAACGGACCCCTGAGCGTTTAGAGCGGCAGACACTCGATTCCTGCTCCCACACACGTGAAGCCTGAAGCCTTTTAATAGCATTTTCAGATGACCTTTCAATCATCTGTGTAACTGATAACATCCTGCACCAGTAGGTGGTCCATCCTCGGGGTCTTTCGCTTTGAAAAACCCTGTTTTACCTGCAGTACCAGTAGATCACCACTAGACGTCCCTCACTGCACAGCAGCCACCGTATTTACACACGAGTACAACTCTACAATCCATTTCCAGCAGGAATGTCACTGTGTGATTTAAAGGTTTAGTGTGAGAGCTGGTCCCAGAGTGTGAGGCCTGAGTGGTGTGTTTTCAACATGGAACACTGTCTAAGGATCAAGTTAAATAAAAATGAAGTGGATTCTCCAAAACCTTAGAACCCCTCCCACCTTCATCTCCGCGGTGTGGTGTGTGTGTTGGTTCAGTAACAGTCGTAGCTCTGACGTGCATTTCTCCACTTCCTCTAAAGTGCTGATACGCCTGCCCTCTTTCTCCATCTTCTCCTGCTCCTGTCAGACACAAACAGACACATATGAAATATACAGCCCAGAGGACACCGGCAGGCTCTCTGCCAGTTTTGGACGATAAATTAAATGGCTAAACAGTCTCGTCTGGAATCGTGAGGCCGATTATTTCCTCTCTACGCTGAAGACATCTGGGTCTGAGACGACAGATCAGAGTTTCAGCTTTTATATTTCCAACTAGAGGTGTCAAACAACTGACAACATGGCCCATTCTGTGAAGGAAAACTACTGGATCATTTAGGCTGATTATATGAATAGTTATTCGCTCTGAACGTTCTCGGTTTGAGCATTGCTGTAATAAGAACCACACATCGAACCAGTTGGCCAAGGAAAACAACAGTAAAGAAAAACTCATAAAAGAAAATAACAGACAATAGAACAGAAGGCTACTCTGGGTTTTATTTCCTCATATTTACATTTAAATGTGTTAAAGAACTTAAAACATGGTACCTCTTGTTTGAACCCACTCTTTTTTCAAGCAGACTGATTCAAACAGTTAATAGCTCTGAACGTTCTTGGTTTGAGCCCTGGGGTCGCCTGTGAAAGCCACATTTGTTGTTAAGAAGGACAAACCAACACAGAGACTAGAGAGGTGTCTAAATAAGAGAAACAGGCCATACTGAAGCTGAGAAAGGAAGGAAAATCAATCATTGAACACTGGGGGTCGCCAATACAACAATTCGGTGTCCTGACAAAAAGGTTGTGGTGCAACAGACGTCGAACAGCCTGGCCAACCGCAATTGATGACAAACACAGAGACCTGCGAAGAAAAACCTCAGAACAGTCAGTGACATCACTAATAACCTCCGCAGGACAGGGGTGAAGAAGAAGACCTGAAGGCGGAAATAGAGACCACGCCACATGAAAATTCTGGAACAGTTTTATGGACTGATGGGACCAGAATGATAGCATAAGCTCACTGGTCAAGCATGGTGGAGGTAGTGTCACAGCCTGAGCTCACACAGCTGCTTTGGGAGGAACTCACTAATCTTAACAGATGGTGTAACTAATGATGGTTGCAGCAGAATGAATGGAGAAGTTTACAGAAACATTTTCGGCCAAATTACAGAGAAAGACAGCCGATCTATTCAGGAGGAACAGGACAATGACCCAAATCTCTCTGTCAACACAACAGAGGACTTAATCAGGGGAAAAACTTAATGAGCACTGAATTAAGTATCGATTGTATTGTATCGCACTGTTCTGTGTTCAACTCTGTTCCTTTCCTCTGGGGATCAACAGTGACTTTTTTTATCTAACAGTATCTGACCTCAGGCTTTTTCCTCTAACCTACTGGTAACTAGCAATAGATAAGAGCGTCTGCTAAATGCTGGAGATGTAAAAACTAGGTGTTGGACTTGACAAGTCAGTCTCCAGACCTTCACCCAGCTAAGCAGAATTTCATCTCTTTAGAAGAGAACTGAAGAGAGAAATCCCCAAAAAACAGACAACACCTGAAAGAAGCTGCAGTAAAAGCCTAAAAAAGCATCCAGAAAGAAGAACGCAACAGTCTGGTGATGTCAGTGGGTCACCAGCGTGATGAACGCTGAAGGCAAGTAATCTGCGACCAAATATTGAGTGTTTTTTACTTTAAAACTATGCCTTCCCGTAGTTTTGCTGGCCTTAAAACAGTGTGTTCTGCCACCAAATGTGGCACATTCAGAGTTATTTAATATACTGAGATGCAAATATCATGAAATAACGACCCCTGGTTCCCATCACCAACCCACTCTGAATAACTGAATTATGCAGACATTGTGAGAACTGAGTCAATTCTCCCTCTTCAGTGATGTTATTCATAGTGTGTACTTTAGAGTGAATGAGGTTTTATTAGTGACTACACAATACAATAACCTTACCACCCTACCAACCGCAACAGACAGCACAGCAACCGGTTAGCAACACCCTACCAACCGCAACAGACAGCACAGCAACCGGTTAGCAACACCCTACCAACCTCAACAGATACCACAGCAACCGGTTAGCAACACCCAAGCAACAACCTGAAACACTGTTGAAATGGGTAACCCTCACCCAGACAAGGAATAACTTAGAAACCACTACAACATTCTTAAAATCAGAGATACAATATAGCAACCAGTTAGCATCAACCAAGCAACTACCTACAATACCATGGCAACAACCTGGCAACCACCTAAAATACCATGGCAACAACCTGGCAACCACCTAAAATACCATAGCAACAACCTGGCAACCACCTTAATACCACAGCAACAACCTAGCAACCACCTAAAATACCATAGCAACAAACTAGCATACACCTAAAATATCACAGCAACAACCTCACAGCCACTTAAAAAAAATGCCATGGCAACAACCTGGCAACCACCAAAAATACCATAGCAACAACATGGCAACCACCTAAAATACCACAGCAACAATCTAGAAACCACTTAAAAGCAGGCTAAAACAACAGACAGACTGTCAGACAGAAAGACAGACCTCCCTGACGGTGCTCTTGATGAGTCTGTTAGCTGTCTCCAGGTCTTCAGGCCGTCCACTCTTCAGGAGCCTGGACAGCAGCTGGAACACAGACAGACGTTCAGTCAGAGCTGCATGATGTTCACAGTGCTGCTGCTTGGCTCTGAGGAATCTGCACTACCTTCGCTTTGTCTTCATCATCAAACACTGACACTTCCTGTCTCGGAGATGGAGGAGGCATCAACACGCTGTCTGGCAGCTTCGGGTCACTCTTCACCAGACCTGTAAACAAAAACAGCAAACAGTCACCAGACCGGTAAACAAAAACAACAGTCTTTGCCCGTAAAGACAAACCACAAACAGTCTTCGCCCGTAAAGACAAACAACAAACAGTCTTCGCCCGTAAAGACAAACAACAAACAGTCTTCGCCCGTAAAGACAAACCACAAACAGTCTTCGCCCGTAAAGACAAACAAACAGTCTTCGCCCGTAAAGACAAACCACAAACAGTCTTCGCCCGTAAAGACAAACCACAAACAGTCTTCGCCCGTAAAGACAAACCACAAACAGTCTTCGCCCGTAAAGACAAACAACAAACAGTCTTCGCCCGTAAAGATAAACAACAAACAGTCTTCGCCCGTAAAGACAAACAACAAACAGTCTTCCCCCGTAAACAGAAACAACAGTCTTCCCCCGTAAACACAAACCACAAACAGTCTTCCCCCGTAAACACAGTCTTCCCCCGTAAACACAAACAGTCTTCCCCCGTAAACACAAACAGTCTTCCCCCGTAAACACAAACAGTCTTCCCTCGTAAACACAAACAGTCTTCCCTCGTAAACACAAACAGTCTTCCCCCGTAAACACAGTCTTCCCCCGTAAACACAAACAGTCTTCGCCCGTAAACACAAACCACAAACAGTCTTCCCCCGTAAACACAAACCACAAACAGTCTTCCCCCGTAAACACAAACCACAAACAGTCTTCCCCCGTAAACACAGTCTTCCCCGTAAACACAAACAGTCTTCCCCCGTAAACACAAACAGTCTTCACCCGTAAACACAAACAGTCTTCACCCGTAAACACAAACAAACAGTCTTCACCCGTAAACACAAACAGTCTTCACCCGTAAACAGAAACAACAAACAGTCTTCACCCGTAACCAAAACCAACAAACAGTCTTCACCCATAAACAGAAACAACAAACAGTCTTCACCCGTAAACAGAAACAACAGTCTTCACCCGTAAACAGAAACAACAGTCTTCACCCGTAAACAGAAACAACAAACAGTCTTCACCCGTAAACAGAAACAACAATCTTCACTGTAAACAAATACAACAGTCTTTACCTATAAAAAAAAAAAAAAAAAAACAGCAAAAAAACAGTCTTCACCCATAACCAAAACCAGCAAACAGTCTGCACAGTTTCATTATCGTTTTCAGTTTAGTGTCTGTCAGTGTAGTTTAGCAGAGCTTCATGCTGTTTAGCATTGTTTAGGTGTGGTTCAGCTGTAGTGCAGACTTGTTTAACTGTAGTTTAGTGCAATTAGCAAAAATTAGTTTTGGTGCAGTTTAGAATTGTTTACTGTAATTTATCTGTAGTTTAGTGTTATTTAGATGTAGTTTAGTGTAGTTTAGTGAAGTTTATCACCTTGTTTCTTCAGCATACGATATGCCTCCTGCACCTTCGGCTCGTCCTTCAGCCACTGAGTCCAGCTGTACAGAACCTCAGTTATCTTCTCCTTCACCTGAGCAGAACTCCAGGAACCCAAAAACTACACACACACAGACACAGATTTACATCCTATTGTTCCTATTGATGGTCTGAATCAGCTGCACTGATTTGTGTTTGTTACCTTTGGTGAAAGAACTTTAATGAGTTCATTGAGGAAGCGGAACTTTGTAGCTTCAGCACGGAACCGTTTCCCACAGTTATTCATGCAGGCCTCCAGCAGCTGAAACACATCACGGACAGATTGACTCCTACATTAGTACCGGAGAAGAACCGTTTAATGTTTCATGAGATCATGAAATGCTGGAATATATTAAGCTTTTCCACCTCAGTGATTGAATAAAATTTTATCTTTTATTAAGTGCTGACACTGAAAACCTGAGAATCAGAGCCTGATTGACCAGATAGTCCATCTGAGTTCATCACAGAACCCTGTACAGACAGACGGCTGTCAGAGCACCCTTTTGCTGTGAAGCAAGAAACAAGAATCCTCTCTAGAACCGGCAGTCCATCGTGTTAGCATCATCACCCAGACAGCAAGATAAAGACCTGTTTCTGAGAGCGTGACGTCAGACAGTCTGAGCTGAGGTCTAACCTGATCTGTGGTGACCCTTGCTGCTAGCCCTTTAGCCGTCGCTGAGCCAGTGCCCGTTAACTGGGTTACAGATCGAACTGCCGCTCCAGGCCTGTTCACACCAGGTCTGAGAGATCTTCTGTCTGAACACTCTAAACGAGGGAGGAAGACGGCAGAGGAGGAAGAAATGGAATCTCTGAGCAGCAGCGAGGATGAATAAATGACTTCGCTTTTAAGAGACCAACATGGGGAGTTCCACCTCATGCAGGAGCTGAAGCTGTACGACAATCGATTCTGATCCACCGTATTTTAACTTGAACCTCTGCACTTTTAAAGTCAGCATGTTGCTTATTGTCCGAGCTGTTGTGCTGCAGACCACATCTGCATCCTAACGCCTGTTTGTTAAAACTCCAACCAGAGTCACCACTTTCTCCCCTCTGATACCGATACCTGATCATTTGGTACCGGCTGATACTGAGTACCGATACAATACACACTCTAATGTACCTCACCTATAAGGCCTAACATTTATACAACCACATTTTTAAAAGATTATTGTAGTAAAATCTGTTCTACATCACAAATAAAGCACTCGGCTTGACTGGATGGCATTTACGTGTTGGATTATACTTATTAGACGCTTAAGAAAACCTCTTCTTGTTTGTTGCTGACGTTTGCTGTGTTAGCGTCTGTTCTAGCTAACAAGTAGTATGTGTGCTGGAATCTGCTCTGCTGTCTGAGTTGATGCTCATTGCGCCAGTTTGTTGAAGTTTCTCAACGTGGAGTGTCAACTGCGGAGGAAACGCTGGTTAAACTGCTAAACTCTGGTTTACAGATTGAGGAACTGCAGCAGCAGCAGGGCTGTGAATACGCATCTCCACATCGCCAGTGAACGGTTACATATATTTTAATAATACAACCCCAATTCCAGTGAAGTTGGGACGTTGTGTAAAACATTAATAAAAACAGAATACGATGATCTGCAAATCCTTTTCAACCCATATTCAATTGAATCCACTACAAAGACGAGATATTTAATGTTCAAACAGATTAACTTTATTGTTTTCTGCAAATATTCCCTCATTTTGAATTTGATGCCTGCAACGTGTTCCAGAGAAGTTGGGACAGGGGCGTGTTTCCCACTGTGTTACATCACCTTTCCTTTAACACTCAATAAGCGTTTGGGAACTGAGGACACTGATTGTTGAAGCTTTGTAGGTGGAATTCTTTCCCATTCCTGCTTGATGTCCAGCTTCAGCTGCTCAGCAGTCCGGGGTCTCCGTTGTTGTATTTTGTGCTTCATAATGCGCCACACATTTTCAATGGGAGACGGTCTGGACTGCAGGCAGGCCAGTCTAGTACCCGCACTCTTTTACTACGAAGCCACGCTGTTGTAACACGTGCAGAATGTGGCTCGGCATCGTCTTGCTGAAATAAGCAGGACGTCCCTGAAAAAGACGCTGCTTGGATGGCAGCAGATGTTGCTCCAACACCTGTATCTGTATGTACCTTTCAGCATTAAAGGGGCCTTCACAGATGTGCAAGTTACCCCTACCATGGGCACTAACACCCCACCACACCATCAGAGATGCTGGCTTTTGAACTTTGCGCTGAAATCAATCCGGACAGTCCTTTTCCTCTTTGGCCCGGAGGACACGATGTCCATGATTTGTGTTCACGAACTGAGTTCACTGACAGTGGTTTTCCGAAGTGTTCCTGAGCCCATGTGGGAATATCCATTACAGAATGATGTGGGTTTTTAATGCAGTGCCGCCTGAGGGGTCGAAGGTCACGGACATTCAATGCTGGTTTTCTGTCTTGCCGCTTACTTGCAGAGATTTCTCCAGATTCTCTGAATCTTTTGATGATATTATGGACTGTAGATGATGAAATCCCTAAATTCCTGCAGTTGCACGTTGAGAAACGTTGATCTTAAACTGTTGGACTATTTGCTCACGCAGTTGATCACTAAGTGGTGAACCTCGCCCGTCCTTGCTTATGAACGACTGAGCCTTTCAGGGATGCTCCCTTTATACCCAATCATGACACTCACCTGTTTCCAATTAACCTGTTCACCTGTGGAACGTTCCAAACAGGTGTTTTTGAGCATTCCTCAACTTTCCCAGTCTTTTGTTGCCTCTGTCCCAACTTCTTTGGTACATGTTGCAGGCATCAAATTCAAAATGAGTGAATATTTGCAAAAAACAATAAAGTTTATCCGTTTGAACATTAAATATCTCGTCTTTGTAGTGTATTCAATTGAATATGGGTTGAAAAGGATTTGCAGATCATCATATTCTGTTTTTATTTATGGTTTACACAACGTCCCAACTTCACTGGAATTGGGGTTGTATTTAATAAAGTATTTCACCACAATTCAGTGTGATTCAGCGTTCTGTTTCAAATCAGACATCATTCCTTAGGAACGTCACTCTCAGACCGTTTCAGACGACTTTTCAAGAAATTAGCTGCGTAGTTTTTACCGTCTGTATTTCGTTTCTGTGCGATCAGTTCATTTGTTTAAATTTGTGTTTTCACTGTTTTGAATTCTGAATCAGACTAAAATAACGGTCAAATGGAATTGTGGTGAAATGTAAGAGTTCATGATGAGCTGAATCTAAAGAATCTCAATCTCAAAGGATCTCCTGCTCTGTACAGTGTCTCCATGTGCGGTGTGGAATTGGGTAATGTAGTTTCTGTGATCTTACAGTCAGAGTCTGGAGAGCTTCTCTTTCCTGAGGAGACTGGATCTTATGAGCCAACAAACGCAGAGCGACCTGAGGACTAAACAGGGGAATAACATGTAAACACCAAACATCATACCAATACCAAACAAACATACAAACACCACACACTGAACACCACACCAACACCAAACCAACACCAAACACCATACCAATACCACACACCATACCAACACCACTCAAACACCAAACATCAAACACTGAACACCAAACCAACACCAAACCCCATACCAACACCACTCAAACACCAAACAAACACCACACACTGAACACCACACCAACACCAAACAAACATCAAACACTAAACACCACACAAACACCAAACCCCATACCAACACCAAACACCATACCAACACCAAACACCATACCAACACCAAACAAACACCAAACAAACACCACACACTGAACACCACACCAACACCAAACAAACATCAAACACTAAACACCACACCAACACCAAACCCCATACCAACACCAAACCAACACCAAACCCCAATACCAACACCACTCAAACACCAAACAAACACCACACACTGAACACCACACCAACACCAAACAAACATCAAACACTAAACACCACACCAACACCAAACCCCATACCAACACCAAACCAACACCAAACCCCATACCAACACCAAACAAACACCAAACAAACACCACACACTGAACACCACACCAACACCAAACAAACATCAAACACTAAACACCACACCAACACCAAACGCCATACCAACACCAAACCAACACCAAACACCATACCAACACCAAACATCAAACACTGAACACCACACCAACACCAAACCCCATACCAACACCAAACCCCATACCAACACCACACAAACACCAAACACTGAACACCACACCAACACCAAACCCCATACCAACACCAAACCCCATACCAACACCACACAAACACCAAACACCATACAAACATCAAACACCTAACCCCATACCAACACCACAAACACCAAACATCAAACACTGAACACCACACCAACACCAAACCAACACCACACCAACCCAACACCACACACCATACCAACACCACACAAACACCAAACACTGAACACCACACCAACACCACACAAACACCAAACACTGAACACCACACACCATACAAACACCATACAAACATCAAACACTGAATACCATACAAATACCAAACACCATATAAAAACCAAACAAACACTGTATACTAACAGGACACCATCTGTCTGCCTTTCTGTATCTGTCTGCCTGCCTTTCTGTACCTGTGACTGTCTGCCTGCCTGCCTTTCTACATGTGTATCTGTGTCTGTCTGTCTGCCTTTCTGTTTCTGTCTTTCTGTATCTGTGCCCGCCTCTCTGCCTGCCTGCATCTGTGTCTGCCTGTCTTTCTGCGTCTGCGTCTCTGTCTGCCTGTCTTTCTGCTTCTCTGTCTGCCTGTCTGTCTTTCTGCGTCTCTGTCTGCCTGTCTGCGTCTCTGTCTGCCTGTC